>NW_015440955.1:921839-1011916 GCF_000150705.2 Paracoccidioides lutzii | reverse complement strand
GGACTACTTCCAAGAAAAGATCGCTAGCCAATACATGAACATCGCCCAGGCACTACAATCCGTTACGCCGCTCCCATTTACCTCCGTCCCCTTCTCCCTGTTAATCGAAGGCATCCCAAAAATCCAACCGCGCTACTACTCCATCTCCTCCTCCTCCCTCGTCCAAAAGAACAAAATCAGCATCACCGCCATTGTCGAATCCCTACGCATCCCCGGCGCAACCCACAACCTCAAGGGCGTCACAACAAACTACCTGCTCGCCTTGAAGCAGAAACAACACGGCGACCCCAATCCGGACCCGCACGGATTGACATACGCCATCAACGGGCCCAGAAACAAGTACGACGGCATCCACGTCCCAATCCACGTGCGGCATTCCAACTTCAAACTCCCCTCCGACCCGGCCAAGCCGGTCATTATGGTCGGGCCGGGAACGGGTGTTGCGCCGTTCCGCGGGTTTATACAGGAGCGCGCGGCGCAGGCGGAGAGGGGGGATAAGGTAGGGCCCACGATTTTGTTCTATGGATGTCGACGACGGGAGGAGGATTTCCTGTATAAAGATGAGTGGGATGTATGTATTTTGTTATTTTCTAGATCTCTTAAACTTCCATACCTCTTATCCCACCCCCACCCACTATCTTCTATCTTTTCCTCCTCTTCTCACCCTTATAATACTCTATATCTCTATCCTTGCTAACAATCACCACAACTAAATTCCCTCATATCAGACCTTCGCCTCAAAGCTCGGCTCAAGCCTGCAAATCATCACCGCCTTCTCGCGCGAAACCTCTCAAAAAGTCTATGTCCAACACAAGCTACGCGAACACGCTGAGCTCGTCAATGAGCTGCTGTTGCAAAAGGGAAACTTCTACGTCTGTGGCGATGCGGCCAATATGGCGCGGGAGGTGAATGTGGTGCTGGGGCAGATTATGGCGGAGCAGCGCGGGCTGGCGCCGGAGAAGGGCGAGGAGTTGGTTAAGCATATGCGGAACAATGGGTCATATCAGGAAGATGTTTGGTCGTGATTGCGAATATGATTGTGATGGGTTTTTATTTTGGGTTATTGTTCTGGTATCCATGGATGATGTATAGTATGATGTGGCATGGATGGATGAGATATATATTTTAGAGTGGGGTATATAGACTGCATCGGGTTTCCCTTGTGATTTTTGCCCCTCATTCTCTTTGTTATGTTTATCTCTCTGTCTCTGTATTCTCTCTCTCTCTCTCTCTCTCTCTCTCTCTCTCTTATCTCTTTTAAATGTCCGTTTTAAGCTGTCTTTCTTCCGCGTTTTTAGTCCGCATATATGTTCATATATATGAATATAGCGAGATATCTTTTTTGGCGTCATCTTGGCTTCTTTCCTTTCGTTCTTGGTTCATTTATTAGATATCTAACGACCACTGTAGAAATGTTCTTAGAATGAATGGAATGAATTGTTATATTGAGGTTCTCAATTGAATTCAACCTAACCGTGGAACCATAAACAAAAAGTATCACATGACCTAAGTTAGTGCCAAGAAACCCATCTGTGCACCTTTGGGCTGAACTCTCATTTTCATCCATAACAAATCGGCCAGTCTTTAATAATTAATGTTAATGTCGTCGAGAATGATCAAGGCAAGTTTTCCGCGGGGTAGCTCCGTCCCCCTGGAAATGCAGTCTGAGGAACCCGTATCACAAATCTCGGGTTACCCACGACCTATTATAATTTCATTTTGTCGTCCAAACTAGTTAATCCGATTGCGGGTGTCTGTAGAAGTGGATAGTAAGGTTTTGTTGTCTCCAGTTGTAGTTTATGTGGCCTCTTGGCCTGTCGTCTTTTTGCCTTCGGTTGATGTGAAGGGTTCCGCTTCGCTGGGCGCCCCGGGTATTGGGGTACTGAAGTATTTCCCGCTGAATTCCGCTCCATGGCTGTTTTTTTAATATAGGGGACTCTTGAAGGTTTGATGAAAGGGTGAAGAATGGAATGGGTGTAGGTAATGATGGTTGTTTAGCCCGACGGGGGTGTGTGAGTGGGTGGGATGCTCTTCAGTTCTTCATATTTCCTTTCTTCTGTGGGCTAGAAGCGCCTGGTGTCCAAGAAGAGTAACATGGCACATCTGAAAGATCTCCCTGGACCAGACCCTCCCAGGGAACTATTGTTCGCCATGTTGTTCTATTTCTATGGGATACTGGTATAGCTCGGTGGTCCTTCCCGCTGCAGTTGCTTTTCTTTCGTTATGATATACCCTGGTCCTGTCTGGTCTCATGTTTTGTGCATCCGTCACCGATGGTATGGTTAGGCCAGATGTTGTTGAGAGCTATTTGCCTTGAAGACCGAGTGTCTTTGTATTCAGATATAATAACACCATGTAGTTTGGCATATTGCAGCTATATGGGTGCCGTTTCTTAGATGGGCTAAATGACACCGTCAGCATTCTCTCTCTCTTGACTTTTTATCATGCTTCCCAGATCTCCCGTGGCAGGCATCTTGCATCTCAATGGGGGGCCTTCTTGCATGATTTATGAGGTCTTCTTTCCATTGATGGAGAATTGACCGAGTCGCCCTCTCTCTTTTTCAGAATATTCAACTTTTGACGAAGGAATTCCTTTTTGCCCTCATACAAAGCCAGAGATGTTCCTTCTCACAGTCTCTGTGTATACAGTGTCAGCATGTTTTCTGAAAATAAACAAACAGCTGATGCTACAGTAACAATATCAATACGGAAGGGCTACTGAGGTATCCTAAGCAGGTTACCCCTGTACTTGCCGTGCAAAATTCAGTGTTGGCCTTCCCCTTCTCTGTTGCATGACTCTCAGGTACATTTACATACCTACAAACATGTCAGCTGATCTCTTTCGCTGTCTTCAATCTCACAGCAACAGGGTTGTGGTGCCATCACAACTGGTCAAATGAGCCAACAAGGCCCTATGAATAGGTACTGTTTGTGTTGTTCTTGTGAAGTGACTGCCCTGCCTAGGTGGCGTTGTTTACTTAAGTGTTGTTGATGTCGGTCTAAAGTGCACTTTCCCCCCTTTCTCTTCCCCCTTAACCACCATCCATCCTCTCTTAAGTTATATAAACATTCATCCTCAACCTCACCTCTTCCTTTCTTCTTCATATCTTCTTCTCCCTACCCCCGCCATCCTCATCCTCAACCCCATCATCCATCCCAGGCACTCCCTCTCGCTCTTCTCCACGTCATAATCATCATCATCATCGAGACAGCCAGCTTCCACTCGCTTCTCCTTATCCCCCAACGTTCCCCCTTTATCCATCTCTACGATCTTCATTCCTCCAGCTCTCAGCTTGCCGTTCCATCTTTCTTCATTGTTGTCTTCTATTCGTTTCCTACATCGTTTTTCTCTCATCTAATTCTTCAGTCTTTCAACTTTGCTCTTTCTGCGTTTCTCTTCTCATCTTCTTTTTCGTTCGTATCTTCTGTATCCTCCGTACGCTCTGCATCCACGGCCTTTCCTGGGTTTCTCTTCCATATCCAAAGGGCTTGTTTAGGTGCAGTATTCTACTTATCTGGTCTCATTTGACACGTATTTGCTTGTTCTTTTCTCCTTTGTGTATACTAACATGGATATCTTCGAGAAGCTCGGTATTCTCACTGCAAAGTCTCAACTCAACGGGCTGTCTTCTAACCCAATTAACCGGGTAGGTGCCAATATCTGTCTCCCTCCTTGCACTTTCTATTGTTGAAACATTCCTTCTTAACCCTTACCTTATCTGTGTATATGTGTGTATATTGTGAATTTGCCATTCAATGCTGCCTCCTCTTCTGAAGCTATTGGTTTGATATGGACCCTTTTAATGCTTGTCTCTCCCTTTATCTCATAGAGCTAAAGTCTCCAAAATCTTCCAGTTCCGTGCTTCATTTGTCTAGTTAATTTTTCAGCTACATTGCTAACGACTTTGTCCACCGCTGTAGAATCAACCTTCTGCTAATATGCAAGCCCAAACCTTGCAGAAGCATACGGCTGGTGAAACTGGCCCTGTTCACGGACAGAACCACGGAGTCTATAACCAAGAACACCAGAACCGTTACTACCAGCAGGTTTCTCAGCCTACTGTGGTCAATGGAAATATGAGAGATTCCAACATGCAGACGATCACCCATGCCGTTGGCAACATGAACTTGCAAAACCATCGTCCTGGTGGCAAGTTTGGTGGTTTCAAAGGAAATATCCCTGTTCCACATGGTGCTAACAATGATATTGCTGCCATGCAGCGCCCTCATTACAATGGGCAATACCTAATAGTGCCTAATGGAAGTATGTTAGGAGGTATATCTACTGCAAATCAGTATGGACATCCCCGTAATCAAGCTGCTGACCAAGGTACTTCAGTCCCATATTTGCCTACCGGAATATACCCGAACTTCGTGACTGGCCCTTCAGTGGTTCCTGGTTCTGTCCCAGGCTACACCTGGCCTTATGCTATGAATGGGGAGGCTGCTGATCTCTCCGGTCCTCGTCGTGATTCATGGTCCTCTGTCGAGGAAAACCACCCTTGTACTCCTGGAGTTGACCAGCCTGGGCAGCAAGAATGTTATCCTGCAGTTGCACCAATGGATCGTTCCCCAATGCTGTACAATTACAGCACACCATCCCCGTCAGTGGTGCCGCAGCCCTACTTACCCTTTCAGATGATGAAGGGCGCCAACGGCTATGTGTTGCAGGATCTTGATGCCTTGACTCAACAGGATCCTCCAATTCCTCGTGCAGTGCCTGCCATGTGGACCAACCCCTCAGACCTGACTCTCGCAAAGTGCCTGGAGAATAGAGAGGGGATTACCAATGTCTATATCCGTGGTTTCCTTCCTGAAACAACCGATGAAATGTTGCATGCTTACGCATCTCGGTTTGGCAAAATTGACCGTTGCAAGGCAATCGTTGACCTTGAAACAGGCCTCTGCAAAGGGTTTGTGCTTCCTCCCCATCTATTTCCGGTCTTGGGTCAAATTACTAATTCCCTATATAGATTCGGATTTGTTCAGTTTTTCAGCTTTGATGCCTGTGAAAACTGTATTCGAGGCTTCTTTCATCTAGGCTATCAGGCCAGCTTTGCCCAAGTATGTTGGATTTCTGAAAATGCGTATATGCTTTAGTTCATAACAACTAACAGCATATAGAAATCTCGTAATTCTCGACTTAAGGATCTTGAGGATAAGTGTTCTACTAACGTCTATTGCACTAATGTACCCATCGACTGGGTGGAAGCGGTTCGTTCACCCTAGTGTTTCTGCTGTCACAATGCTTTATGGTGTTTTTGTTGATATTGGATGAAAGGATCTTCGTCGCCATTTTCAACCATATCAAGTTGTCTCCGAGAAGATTAGCCGCGATGAGAAAACTGGTGTCAGTAAGGAGGTTGGATTTGCCAGGTGTGTTATCCCTTGTTATCCTATATTTATTTGACCTCGCATGAGCGCGTGCTAACCAATGCTATCCTCTCTAGATTTGAGTCCCGCGAAGTTGCGGAGAAAGTATTATCTCAGTTCCACAATGTTACCGCCAAGGATGGAGTCAAGCTTCTCCTCCGATTCGCAGACACTAAAGCACAGAAACATCTTAAGATGCAGAGTAACGAACGTCGTGCATATCGTGCTGGCGAATACAATTATTCTGTCGAGATGGTTAATGGCTCTACCCCGTCACCAACCCTTCAACGTCTACAGCAGGCAGCCTCTCATTTCAGCCCAAACTCGCAGGCAAGCTTCCCTTCTCCGTTGGGAGTTGGTCCTGTCTGGACTCCGGCAACCTCCATTTCTCCACCGTAAGTTTACCTTCCCATCCATTCCTCCCAGTTAACAGAGCTGACAAACGTGATAGTGGCCCGATGATAAACAAGTCTGTCAATGGTCTTCGTCTTAACTCCTGGGCGGCACGCAGCAACGTAAATATGGAGAACACCCCAAGCTACCGCAGTCGCCCATCTCTCAATACTCAAGGCTCTTATGGAGACAGCCTCTCCACTGGCTCTTCCAGGACTGTCATGCCCATTCCGCCTGGTGTGACAAAATCTGAAAATTCCAGCCCCCGAAAGGAGAATTACCGTGCAGGATCTAGTTCTCCTCTAGGTTGCCGTAGGGAATTTATGATTGCTACCCCAAAGTCCTCTACTTAATGGCCTAAAGAGGTTGTTGACTTTGTCTTGGTCTCTACAATCAGCTCTCGGTGGAAGGTTAATTTGATGAACTTTGTCTACAAATTTCCAACAAGGGCCTGTGCTCGTATCGGATCGCCAGTCACATGCAGTTACGGCCAATGGATAACGACTCACAGTAAGATAACAAAAGTGTTGTATTGAAATATTCCGCATCAAGGGTAAAGATATCCGCCAATTCTTTTATCTGTTAACTTTGATGAGAAAGTAAGTCTTTTACTCAATGTATGCTCAGGAACGATATCCATGCTCGTTATTCTTTCCTGGCCCACACTGTCTAGCGTTGCATCTTTTGTCTTTGCCAATTGCCACCAGAATGTTTGAAGAATGTTTTGACGTTTTCTGTTTCAACTTATGGAAGCATCTCTAGCACTACATACTACCATGTCTGCTATTATGAGATGATGATGGATGTTTTTATGACGTTACGAAGTCCGGTCCACGAATGGCTGTGTTATGTTATGACGAGACGAAATTTATGGGTCAATTGCCCTTATTTTCTCTAGCTTTTAGCTTGAGATGTTTACGAGTATCAATAAATTAAGCAAAACTTTCCTTGTGAAACCGGATGAAGAAGGTATATTCGCCTTGGATTTTGAAATAGCTCATATGAATCGTAGTGTGAGAATTATAGGGTCATGGAATCATTCTGTTGGCATTCGTGGGGCTAAGTAACATCCCTGAGTGTCTGAGTAGAACGACTAGGCTAAATAACAGCATCAAGAAACAAAGTTTCTCTGGATACACCGCTGGTAGTTAACTACCTAGATAGTTAATCATCCAGCAGCCCATCTGCTCCGACACCCAGGAGTCGGGACAGTGGCAACGCCATTCTGCCATGTCCCCTTCTGGCACATGCATACATGCAGAATGTGTCAATATATGGAAATTCTTTAGGTTTGCACAGATATAGTAACGATTGAAATATCTATCTAGGGATTTGAAAATTTTTCAAGACTAACCCAATCCGGCAGGGTTGTACAGTGGCACGATTAATATATAATTTCACACACCTTATGTAGGTGCACCACATCAAAATGATTAAAACACCAAAATGATAAAAATCTTGAATCACATCCTCATTATTACACTCTATATCAACAATCAGTAGCTAATCTATAATAAAAAGATTATCTACATCATTCTCAGTATGTGTGTTATCTCTAAATTGATTTAATTCCTTTTCTGTTAGTGATGTGAGTAAGTTATTGTCAATTTTCATGAGATCAACTTCAAGTTTTTATTGTTTTTTATTCTGCTTTTTTTCAGCTTTATTATTCTTATACTGCTTGATTTTTCTATTGACATCTTTAATAGTGAGGAATTTCTCTACTTGAATCTGATAATAAGTTGTTTTAACTCTACAATATTTACTTATGTTGAGAAAGTTCTTTAATTCAATCATTTTTATTTATTAAGTTCTACATAAATTAGACTTACTTTAAATATCTTATTCAAATGAAGGAAGCATGAGAAGCTTTATAACTAAGATTATAAAAGAGTAGGTATATAAGCACTGTGAGTGCTATGAAAAGAAGAGAATAATGATAAATAAAATATATATGTAAAATTGAATAGTAGCTAATTATTGAATCTTTTAAAAGAACTTTGAAGATTCAAAGTGTTTATATATATGAATAAGTAGTAATAGATTTTATCTCTAATTTTTCATAAAATGAAGAATTAATAATATAATAATCTGAATTTTTATGAAGAGCTGATTCTATCTTTTAGGAAGTACTAATGCTAAAGAACTGATTTTTGAGAAGTGCTAATCTATGTTAATTCTGAATGCTGAATTTTAAAATGATGCTGATTCTGTAAAAGGTGCTGATTTTAAAGTGCTTTGATAAGCAATATGAAGATAAATGTTTTAATAAGTGAATATGAGAACCAAGAGTATCTGATTCTAAAGTGCTTTGATAAGCAGTATAGTAAGCAGTGTAAGGATAAAAAGCTAGTATAGAGAGCTTTAGCATCACAGTTGTCCCCTCTTTCATAGATGCTAATCTCAGCAGCTCTGAAAGATAGTTGATTTTGAATATAGAGGTGTGAGTATGAAGTATTTGTTGATATAAAGATAATACTTATAATGCTTATTTAGTGATATTGAGGGACTGATTATGTGAGATAATTGCCATCAAAGTATTTATTGCTATAAGAATGAAGAGAGAAAGTATCTTTTACTTTTAAACTTTTTTTCTTTTACAATCTCACAATTAGAATCATTATAAACTCCTTCCAGTTACTGCTGTCTCTGATCATAAAGCTTTTCTCATTTCTTTCTTGCTTTTGTCAATATAATAAAATCAATTCTTATATTTTTTAAGTAAGCTTTTTTGTTTTTTAGTGCATTTGACAACATCACATATATGATGATAGTTTGATAGATCTACTAAATGATAGCTTATAATTGTTTGATTATGTGACTGACTTTGTCTTAGAGATATTCTCTATAAGTAATGTTTGCTCAAGCTGAGTAGTTTGTCCGTGATGTATGATTATTCCTGCTGTGGAAAACACTGTAATTCTTGTCATTTTATATATAATCTATGTATCTGAGTGAGTATAGTACATCTTTAGCTTCTTTGCTCATTGTGATAACTAATAATTATTTATCTAACTTGCTTTCTCTTCTAAGTTAAGTCAGTTGCTTGCTCTTTGAGACTTTCTGTTTTTTGCAGAGTGAGTGAGATCAGTGAAGATCTTACATTATTGAGTCAAGCTGCTGCATCTGATAGCAGTGTTGATAGTTATCTCTCATGCTGTTCATTCAGTGAAAGCTTATGCTACTGTCTTGATTAATGTTGTCTATCATACTCAGCACTGAATTAAGACTACAGATGTATTAGGAGTGTTCTCTGAGAATGAGAAGTGAGAGAATATGAAGAAAAAAGTTGTATGAGATAGAGAACTCTGAGTTGATTGAGAAAAAGAGTATTGAGCTTAAAGAGAAGAATTACTGTTCTTGAACAGTATATGATAACTGTAATAATTATGAATAGAAATTAAGTTAGAAGGAATTAGAGATGTGTATCTGGGTCTTTGACTTGTTCAGACAATAGTGAAATGAATTTTTTCTAAAGACTTGATAATTTTTAATACCTTACTTGCCTTATTAAAATTACAAAAAAAAAAAACTCATTTGAAAAAAAGTAGTAGAAAGAATGTATATATGAGAAAGAATTAGTACTTAGTATACTTTTCAGAGTGAGTTTAGCATGCTTGTTGCTGTAATTCCTATTGTTTAAAAATATCAAATACCTCAGTCTCTTGAATATTTTCAAGAGATTCTCATATATTATTTGAAGATTTATAGCTCTTTCAATGTATATAGTATCATTTTTTACTCTAGTATTTCTCTTTCTTTAATATTTTCTCAACTTGAAATTCTTCCTTATTATTCACTAGCTATGATACTAGAGGTGGAGTAGTATCATATCTAATTTTATAAGATTCAAACAATGAAATATGAAAAACAGAGTGAATATTGCACATTGAGTATGAAAGAGAGAGTTTGTATATCTATATATTTCAAGATTCAATGATTTAAAAAGAGTTAATAAATTTATAATTCAATTTTCTAGTAAGATAAAGCATGTAGAAATTCTTTACATTGAGAAGTATTCAGTCCCTCATATGAAAGCACTTTGTACTGTGTTTGAAGTCATAGTATGTCTTTTGCATAGTCTTGATCTTCTTCAGCTATTTTTGAATCTTTTCTCATATTGCTTGTATTTCTTTAGCCTGATTGATTATCTCAATTGAGCTTGAATAAAGTGAATTACTGACATTAATCTAAAGAGCAGGTCTGTAGTCAAGAAGTGTATAAGTTGAAACTTCATTGATTAAACTATATTATGAATTATTATAGATGAACTGCACTAAAGACAGTTATCTACCCTAGTCATTCTGATAGAAATTCATAAAGCATTGAAGATAATACTTCAATATTTGATTATGATATTCAGTTTAATTATCTATTTATGAATGAAAGGCTGTGAATAGTTTTTATTTGATCTCAAATAGATAGCAGAGAGTTGATCAATATCAACTTGTGAAAAGAGCTCTTCTATCTGAAATATAATTTTCAGAGACACTAAAGATGCTATAAGCATGAATATAGATAATATTTGTAAGATTTTCTGTAGTAATATCTTTTATATATGAAATATATAGAACATATTTGATTAAGGCATTAATTAAGACAAGGATTATATCATAAATCTTGTTTAGCCAGGTGATAACTGGGAGGTCAATAATGAAGTTCATAGTGATAATTTGCTATAAATTGATTGATGTTGAAATTGAGTTAAGTTCATCATACTGTTTGTAACAGTGCACTTTCACTCTCTGATAAGTATCACAAGTATAAATATGTTTAGTAATATTCTGGGTAAGATCATGCTAATAGTACTTACTTTGAACACACTCAATAGACTATTTTATACTAAAATGACTTTCTTGTGAGTTATCATGATTGATATAAATTATCTCTTTGATCAGTGCTTGTTGCAGTGAAATATAGACTCTATTATTTGCCTGAAGTAGACTGTCTTTTGAGATGATTTAGAATATATCACTACTCAAGATTATATCTTTATCTCTTATCTTCTACTTCTTTACTATTGCAAAGAAGTCTAAGTTCTGTACTTTAACAAGAAAAGAAATGAGAGACTCTGATATATCTATATATACTAATTCAAAGACTGTAGTAGTATTAATCAGCAATCTGAGAATATCTCAATTCTTAACATGTTTTTTTGAAACTAGATTTTCCTCTCTCAGAGGTTTTCTGATCAGTGTATTGAGTGATTCTGATGAGTGTGATGTGAGCTTGTGAGTGAGCATCTGATGCAGTAATAAAGGAAAATTTGTATTCAAAGTGAGATTTAAGAGAGATTTAAAGCTCAGAGTATTAAAATTAAGAGATTTTATGCAGAGTGTGTGCTCTTGATTATAGATCTGTATACAGTTAACAAAAGTTGTAAGTTTTTCATAAGAGTTAAATTTTTAACTCTGTTTGACACTGATGAAACTTCTGTTGCAAGGTAGAAAGTATGATTTCATCATGAAAAGAGTCAATATAATCTACATAGTGATTGAATTCATTAACTGAATTTTATTTATCTGAGCAGTGATGCAGAATGAAGTTATATGCTGATAATACTTCTGCTCATTTAGATTGACATTGATTTATTATTTTAGTTATTATGAAATACTGAAGATTGATATGATCAGAATAGACACAAATTAAATATTGACTCTCTTTCAGATAATGATATCAATTTTTGAAAGATGCAATAATTACAAGGAGTTTTTTATTATAAGTATTATATTATATTTCTGCATTTAAAAGTTTACAAAATCAGAATGCAATTAAGTATCATTGATTATTATTTTGTTTTTGAAAGATAATAGCAGTTACTGCTATTGTAGAGGTATCAGATTCAATCTGAGTTTCTCAGCTTGAGTTAAAATGAATAAGTAGAGAAGCTCATATAAAGTGTTCTTTTAGATTATCAAAAGTGCATTGAGCATCTTTTGTTTATGTGAACTACAGGTTTTGTCCTTCCTTTTTTAAGATCTTCATAAGATTAAAGAAGAGTCTTACAATTTTGAAGTAGTTTTCAATGAAGTAGAAATAGAAGTTTGCAAATCTCAAGAAAGTCTAAACTTTCTTAACACTAGTTGAAACTAATCATTCTGTAATAATTGCCACTCAATTTGATTCTATTTTAATACCCTAGGGTCTAATAATAAACCCTAAGAAGGAGGTTTGTTTTTGACGAACTCACATTGAGTGTATTTTATAAACAGATTCATATGGTCTAAGTGTTCAAAGACCTTTTGTACATGTATCTTATGCTCATTCATTGAGTTTAAATAGATAAGAATATTATCTAGATAAATTACATAGTATATATCAAGAAGGTTTGCTAGAGTGTAGTTTATATAGACTTGAAAGATAGCAGGAGCATTTGTGAGCTTAAAAAATATAACATTATACTCAAAGTGACTATATCATATATAGAATATTGTTTTTCATGTATCACTGCACTGAATATATATTTTGTAGTAAGTATTTCTAAGATCAATCTTGAAGAAGACTTATATTTCAGAGAGTTTATTTAGCATCTTACTTACAAGAGATAATGAATATCTGTTTTTGATTGTGAGATAATTCAGATCTCTATAATTTACACAGAGTTATAGATATTTATTCTTCTTTGAAACAAAGAGAATAAAAGTATCTGCAGAGCTTTGAGAAGAAAATATTTAGCCTCTTTCTAGTGCATTATCTAAGTAGTTCTAAAGAGTTTTCAGCTTTGTTTCAGAGAGATTATAGATAAATATAAATGAGAATCTGACTTCTTTTTCAAGGTTAATTAAATACTCTGCATCAGGTACAAATGCACTGGACATATCTTTCTCAGAGAAAAGATACACATATGATTGAGCATAGTCAAACAGGTTATTGATAGAAGCTGTATTTGCAAATAAGCTAACTTCTGACAGTATTAACATTTCAGAGAAAGACTCAGTAGCCTGTGAGATTGAGACAGATACTATTATAAGTACATAGTTAGAAGTGTTAGTAAGTAATTCATTAGCAGCATTTGTCACACTTAGGGCTATCTCTTAATTGTTTGATATTTGACAGAAATAGAATTCTTCATCCTTTTAATCAATGAGAAGATTGAGCTATTTGAGCTAAGAAAATTCTAGTATCATGTCATAGCCTGAAAGTTTGATAATATAAAAGAAGTAAGATTCTCTGATTATAGTTTCCTTGTTATCTGATACTTCTACTTTTAGATTGATAATTTTAAATAAGTGTATTTGATGATTATTAAATCTCTCTATTCTGCATGATATGTACTTTGTTGATTACAATTTGTGTGATTTAGCTTAGAATTTATCGATAAAACTTGCCTGAGCTTCAGAATCTATAAGAATGAGAATTGATATATCTCCTGTTAGTATTAGAATTAAATAAAAAGAAGAAAGAATAGACTTAGTGATTACTAGCTTTTGAATATGTTAATAGTTGTCATTACAGTATGAATAATATTTCTTATTTATTTTTTACCTTTTTTAGATTTGATTTGAATAAGAGCTTTGGTGAAGACTTTAAAGTTGAGAATTTGTCTTTAATGAGCTTGTCCTTCTGAGTCTTACAGTCTGCATTGAAGTATATAAAGCTTTGATAAACATCACATTAAGTATCAGAGTACTCCTTGTATTTTTAGCTTTCTTTTTTGAGTGCTGTTGATGTATTATCATGTGAATTTTTTTTTTGAGTAGCACTCTTTTATTGTGTAGTTGTACTTACTGATGTGATATTCTTTGAAATGTTGCTCTTCACAATAGTCAGTTTTATGATAAAAGCATCATAGGAGAAATCTCATAGCTTGACTGCATATTTCTCAAATTCTGCATGAAGAGAGGGTAGAATCTTATCAAATAGATATATCTTTCACTGATGATCACTATATTTTTCAAGGAGATAATTCTCAATTAACTAAAGAGTAGACATAAAGTTATAAATGATTTAACCTTTAGATTACCTCAATGTCTGATACTTCAACTCATAGTCCTGGTTTACATTATCTGAATTGATGATTTTAGTATGAATCTAATTATAGAATTCATTCCAGATAATTGATATCTTCAGTTTGATATAGTATTATTATTATTTCTGTTGTAGTTTAGTATTAAAATATATTACTACTTCAAAAATCTTGCATTTATCATTATTTCCAAAGTAATATCCTTGATAGATATAAAAGACAAAGCTTGAGAAGATAAAATCTTATAGTTTCTTGAGACTTTTTGTCTTAAACTCATTTGAGAATTTTTGAATTAGTACAGAATAAGGCTTGAAAAAAGTAAAATTGATACTAATAGTGTGATCTGTTGACTCTGCTCTGTGCTGCTTACTCTTAGAGATTTGAAGTTTTGCACTAATTGTGTTAACTTATTGTTGTAGTTTGAGAACTTTTTTGTATATCTCTTGCTGTCCTTACTCTTATTGAACTACTTAAATCTCTTCACTAACTGATATAATAGGTACTTCAGTGTTTCTTTCTGAAGTAAGACTTGATGATTGTTCATAGAAGATTTCTTCTATATATACTTTTTTATTAAATATTATATGTGAGGTATCAGTTTATAAATTATATTTTGAACTTATTATTATAGACTTAATAGACAATCTCTCTTAAAGTGGTTAGAAACTATAAGAATATTAAAGTGAATGAACTAAGTGTCAAAAGAAAGTATAAGAAGCTCTATAACTAAAGTTGTAATAGAGTAAGTGTATAGATGCTATAAGTGCTATAAAGAAAAGAGAATAATTATGAATGAAATGTATATATAGAATTGAATAGTAGCTAATTACTAAATCTTTTGAAGGAACTTTGAGAATTCAGAGTGTTTATATATATAAATGAGTAGCAATAGATTTTATTTCTAATCTTTCATGAAATGAGAAATTAGCAATACAGTGATCTGAATTTTTATGAAGTGTTGATTCTATTCTTTAGAAAGTACTGATGTTAAAGAACTGATTTTTGAGAAGTGCTGATCTGTGCTGATCTTGAATACTGAATTTTGAGATGATGCTGATCTTCTAGAAGGTGCTGATTCTAAAGTGCTTTGATAAATAGTATAAATATAATGTAATTGATAAGTAAGTCAGTCACATAAATGAGTCAGCCACTTTCTTCTCTACTGTACAATAAGAATGCCTTCAAAGTCTCAACTATAAAGAAAAACTAGCAAATTATATTATAAATTATTTTTTATATACTTAGAGCATGTATGAGCAATATGCTCAATAATTTTACATACACTACACTGTAGTGCTGCACATTTTTATGGTCATGACTCAGCAGTTTCAACTACTCTCTGCTCTCATTCATTAATTCTTTATATATAATTCAAGTCTTCTTTAATTCTCAAAGCACTCTTTTGAGCTACATACATATAGCCTCTTTCTCACTTCTTCTTTTGTTTAGCATTTGTAGTTCTTAACTCTCTGTTTTCAATTACTAGAATAGTAGCACTGTGTATTGTTATTTGATACCTCTTGACCAGTTGACTTAGAGCATAATTGATTAGACTGAGTAGGCTTTGCATATAGTAATTAATATATCCTTTAACTTTCTTATCCTGCTGCTCCAATTGATGTATATTATATGATGTAACTATAGCCCAGGAGGCCTAGGAGCTGTAAGAGGTTCCTGAGGAGGTGAGGGTATGTATTATAGTATTAAACTATGAGAGAACCTGCTCAGTATTATATAGAACCAGCTGAGCAGCTCTAAAACTGCTTTTGATATTGCTCTCAATCAGGGCCTGCATTTAAGCTACAAGATAGAGACTCAAAAACTCCTTCTTATTAATATGATTAATCCTAAGCCACATTTAGTTTTCCACCTGCTGTCTGTATGCAGTTTTCAGAGGTGAAAAGCAGCTAACATCTAATAGTTAAAGAAAATGAGAGAAATATGATGATATGTAGAGAGCAATGATCTGATTCTCAGTGCAAAATTGATCAAATCTAGCTGAGACATAGCTTCAGTGCTAGTCTAGAATCAATAGTCAATATCTGCTCTTCATATAAAGTAGAGTCTGTAGAGGGTTAAGCTTTAAAAACTAAAGGTTAGTCCTATTATATAACAAGAATGAATTGCTTGGGAAAGGGAAGAAAAGAATGAGATGAGAATATAAGCTTAAGCAAGCTCACATAGCATGATCACATGCATACATGCAAATGATGGCTAGGCTGAGTCAGCCAGCTAGAGCAAATCTAAGAGTTCAGCTCCTTATAACACCCCTCTTCTCCCTCTTTGTTGCAGGTCTTTATGACTATTTAAAGCTCTTTTTACATCTAATTTTGCCTGCTGAGAGGCCTTCCAAGTGTCCAAAGCCTTCACTTCTTATAGGAGACTTGCATCATTCCATGTAGACTCAGCTCAACCTACTCATTTAACAAGATATTGCTTTTTTCTCTGATAGATTCATTCACCTCAAATTTCCTCAATCTCAAACTCAGATCCTTTCAGAGTCTCTATAGCAGGTGACTGTCAGTCAGTTTGCCTCTGACTAGGCAAGGGATCTATTGCTGCTGTATGTAAAAGCTTTACATTAAAGACATTGTGAATGTCAAATGAGACATTCAGTCAATAAGCATGAGATTCTATCTTTTCTAGCACAGTATATTGATTGTATTTTGCATTCAGCTTCTTGCACAGGCAATTAGTTCTCATGTTCTCTAAGCTCAACCAGATCTTATCTTCAGGTTGAAAGCTTGGAGCTGAGTCTCTTCATCTATTCATATAGTTCTATTGAGATTGCTAAACATCTGTCATTTTTACTTGAGTTCACTTCAACACTTCACAGGCCATTCTCATATAATCATCTGCAAACTCAATGAGATTATGTGGTGTTTCAACAGGGGGTGCATCAGCTATATCAATGAAGAAGATATGGAAAAGATATGTTAAAAAGAATGAGCTCATGTCTGTTGAAACAGCATCTCTATTATTGATGACCAGCTCTGCCAGAGAGAGTCATTCACACTAGTTATTCTGTTGAAAGCTAATGTACTTGCATAGATAGATTTTCAGAGTCTAATTCATTCACTCTGTAGCTCTATCAGTCTCTGAGTGATAGACTGTGAAGAGTCATTTCTTAATGTCTAATTTCTCACACACTTAAGTTCAAAATATACTTGTGAAATCTGACCCTCAATCTGACACTATCATCTTAAAAATGTCATATTGAGAAATGATGTTGCAAAGGAACACTCTAGCCACTGTCTTCACATCAATTTTCTTAACTGCTTTTAATATAACTTCCTTGATCAGTCTGTCTGTTATAATCATGATGTTCATGTATTCTTTAGAGCTTGATAAGTTTATGATAAAGTTCATAGAAAGCTCTTGCCACATGTGTTTAGAAATGAGAAGAGGCTTAAGCAGTCCCTGATGTCAATCTCTCTATGTGGTATTTAATCTGCAAAGATGGCAGTTTCTGATCATTCTTCTCATATTGGCAGCATAGCCTGATCAGTAGAACTCACATCTTAGAACTTCTGCTGTTTGCTCTTGCCCAGAATGACTGGTAAGAGATGAGTCATAAGCCTCATGCACTAACCTGGTTCAAAGAGGTTTGAAGTCTGGCACTCACTTACAATCTTGAAAGAGAAGCTCTCTGTTCTCATTTAAAGAGCACTCAGAGACAGAGATCTTAATGCTGAGTTCAGAAGAAAATCTGAATCTTTTCTCACAAAGAATTTGCTTCAGACACTGCAGAATCTTGTCATTTTTACAGATCTCATTTCACTGAGCTTGAAGAGACATCTCAGGTTTCATGCTGGCAGCAGCCACTATTGGTTCCATTTCAGATACCAGTACATTAAACTTAAGTAGTTGAGCTTGCCTCTACTTGATTCTCTCATCATCAGTGCCCTGTGGCATGTCCTGCTCTCTTCATGATAGAGCATCTGATTCAGTGTTCAACTTCTCTGACTGATAATCAATTCTGAAGTTGAATCAATAGAGAATATTCATTCAACATAGCTGTCTTTCATTTAGTCTACATGTAGTCATGAAGTATTCTAGATTCTTATGATCTGTGAGAATCTTGAATTCCTTTACACTTCATAGCTCAGTGTCTTATTTCTTTAAACACTCAATTATTACTAATAACTTCTTATCATGAATCTCATAGTTGCATTCCGCAGGTGAATGCTTGTGAGAGAAGAAGACACATGAGTGTAGAATGCTCTGCTCATCATATTGTAGCAGCACTCCTTCTGAGATGTAATCTGAGAAGTTCATTTTCAATATAGTCTCATAGTCAGGGTCAAATTGAAGCAGGATTGAAGCAGAGATAAACATTGATTTTAGACACTTAAAAGCTTTCTCAGCCTTGCTCATCCACAGAAAAGAAACATTTTTGCATGTAAGAATTATCAGTGAGATCACAATCTTTGAGAAATCTCTGATAAATTGTCTATAGAAATTGGCAAAGTCTAAAAATTCTCATACACCTTTAAGAGTAGTAGGTGTTGCTCATTTCAAAATAGCTTTAACCTTCTTCAGATCCATTCATATACCCTTGCCTGCTTCAATGATGAATTCAAGATATTTTATGCTGTTCATCTCAAACTCACTCTTTCTGATGTCTGCCTGCAGGCCTGCTTCCCATAGATGTATAAGCATCTTTTGTACATGCTCACAATGCTTCTGTAAGCTTCTTGAGAAAAATATCAAGATGTCATCTAAATAGACTGAGCAGAAGTCATCCAGATATTCATGTAATGCTCAGTTGATATATTTTTGAAATGTACTCAGAGCATTGGCCAAACCAAAGAGTGTAACCAGCTACTCAAATAGCTTATATCTGGTTCTAAAGACTGTCATCCACTCATCATCTTCTGTGATTCAAATCTTGTGAAAAGCTGCAATAATGTTCAGCTTAGTGAATCATTTAGTCTGTTCAATTTGCTGTAGAGTCTCACTGATTAATGATAGAGAATATCAATTCTTTCAGGTAATTTTGTTAAAAGCTCAATAGTCCACACAGAATCTTAGCTCACCCCCAGACTTCTTCATGAATAGTATGAGAGTAGCTGCAGAGGAGTTGCTCATTCTAATAAAACTCTTATCTAGATAATCTGTAAGAGTCTTTCACAAAGCCAGTAGTTCCTCTCAAGATATATTATATAATAGGCCTCAAAGGGGTTATTCCACACTATCATCAGCCTTTTTAATCAGTTCAATCTCATGATCTCTATCTGAGCCATGAAGTGGAGGTAGAGTGTCAGCAGTTTTCTTATCAAATATATCCAAAAACTCATGATAATGTTCAGGCAGCTTTTCTCTAGGGTCAATCTTTGATTTCACTTCTAGAGTCTTTTGAATGTCAGTCAAACTGACAGTGAAGATCTCAATGTTTCACTTCTCTTGAGTGCTCACAAGTCTAGAGAAGCTTATAGCAGAGATGGGAATCACATCAGCTTTTGCATTTGAACTAGACTCTATCTCTATGCCACTCTCTTCAAATCTCACAATTCTTTGATAAGGGATTACGGTCACCTTTTGCTGGGCCAGCTAGGGGTCACTTAGATATATATCATGACCATGTAACTCATTCATCATGTAGAGAAAGGCTCATTCAGTTATGTGACTGCCTATATCAATTTGAATGCCAGTCACTATGCTCATGGAGAGTCCCATGGAGTCTTCAAAGCCAGTCATTTTAACAGGGAGAATTTCAATGCACAGGAGCTTATGCTTGTTAATGTAGGATTGAGAAATAAGATCATAGACATTACATTCACTGTCTATCATTGCTCTAGTCAAAAAGGCATTATCTACTAGAGCATCAACAGTAAAGAGTTTGAATATCATCTTAGATTTAAATCTTCTTCATTGCTTTCTCATAAGCTTCTTATTTTGCTTCTTTCAATGTCTTTTGGTTAGAGCTACTCTTTTCTCAAATTCTCACTCATATTCACATTGTCATCATCCAGTACCAGCTTGAGGATCACCTTAGCTATCATGAGAGTGGCAGAGCATCTGGGAGATTTGAATAAGCAGCTCTTAATCATATAATCTCCAGCTTCACATCTCAGGCACAGGCCTTGCTCTCTTCATTGATTAACCTCTGTCTGATTTATCAATTTGACATGGTAAGTGCTTGGGGTCACAGCACTAGGAGAGAAATTCATCAGATCATCAGTGAAAGCTTGAGACCAGTTTCATCAGTCAAGAACAGTATGACAAAGTAGAGAGTGTGAATTAGATGTCATATGATCTGAAGAAGATCTGTCCTCATGATGTTTAGATCACTGTCTTAAAGTCTTAAGCTCAGAGAGTTGATGATCAACTAATCTAAGCTCCTTGCAGTAATTCTTATAGAGAGATGATTCCCTTACACCCATCATGCCTTCCCTCAGCTCCATACTTAGAGTGGATTTCAAATACCTCTTTTTAACATGATCATCTCATCTGTGATCATCAGCTTCCAGCAGTAGCTGATTAAATTCAGGCAGAAAGTCAAAGAAAGCTCTTCTACTCTGTCATAGATTGTTGAGCTTTTGCATAGCCTTTTTCTGTCATGCAGAATCACTAAAGAGCATGTGTGTCTGCTTCAGTAAGCTCTCTATCATGAAGTTGATCTTGTTCTTATTATTCTCAATTCAGAGATAAACTTAAGCTGCTGCCATTTCTTCCAGTCTTGAGTACACATATCAAGCATATTCCTCATTATTACCTAAAGCTTTCCTATTGATCTTAAGTTTTGATTGAAGCTTTAGCTCTCACTGAGGGTAGTGCTTCAGATTAGAATCATCATACTTCTTGCAGTCTGATAGCTTGATCTTTGATCTTCTGACTGCAATGAATGATTGCAGATTCAATTGAGAGAGAGTTGATGTTGAGATGTTCAAAGTTTGTCATAGATTAGCTATTTCAGCTTGCTGAGCTGCTATTAAATCTCTGTTCTCACACTGGACCTGTTTCTGCTGTTGAAAAAAGGTCATCCATTGTTGTTCAAAGCTGCTAGAGGTGTCTCTGCTCATTGCTTCATGTTGATTCATTTGTTGTACAAGTCTGCCACTTTATCTCATTTGGCTAGATGTTTTCAATGTTGCTCATTCATTTGTTAGCATGATTGCTAACCCAGTCTATTCATATACCAGTGCTATCACTGAACTTCATGATGTAGAATTTAAGGCTCTCAATAGTCTATCATATGTCAGCATGTTTGCTGAGCTTCATGATACAGAATTAAGACTCTCAGTGGCCTATCAATGAAAGGAGTGAAGCAATTCATAATGTAAAGGGTTAAGCTCTAAGAATTAGAGGCTAGTCCTCCTATATAACAAGGACAAATTGCTTGAGAAAGGGAAGAAAAGAATGAGATGAGAACTCAAGCTTAAGCAAGCTCATGTAGCATGATCACGTGCGCACATGCAAACAATGGCTAGGCTGAGTCAGCCAGCCAGAGCAAATCTAGGAGTTCAACCCCTTATATTGACATCATAAGATTTAAAGATCTACTTTCATATAGATGAGAGATTTTGCAGAAACTGCTATTTTTCATACTCAATAAGATCATGACATGCAATGTAGTGAACTGCTTTTAAATAATAATACTTGTATTATTGAAATGATATACTATTTAGAAATTGTAGTAAATAAGTTATATGTGATAAAAATTCATATAAAATTATTTTATAAAAATTTATATACTGTATGAACTTCTCAATGATATGAGATTTATGATTATTTATTAAAAGTAATCAATAACTTTTCTTCTATCTGTTTTCTATAGCAGTATTGAAATGTTTAATTCATTCAAATTCAATTTCATCATTTGTAAATTCAGTATATAATATAGTAATTCTATAATTGCTGAGTAAATTTATCTGTGTATATTAATTCTTCAAGTGTATTTTAAAGATTAAGATTATTAATGATAAAATGATATAATTATTCATGAATATACATTCACTAACTGTAATCAAATCTCTTGAAAAGAATAAAGAAATAATGAAATTAACTTTTTTAAAAGTAGTTATAATTCATTCTTTACATTTTTATTCTTCTTGAAATTCAATCCCATTGAAGTTGTATGTATCACAAATGTGAAATTGATACTGCTCAAACAAAATCTAAAGATATTCAAATCATATATTGATATATTTAATATTTTTAACTGTTACTTTCTTTAAATTCAATGACTTCTATTTCATTCTCTTATACTCAGATAGGTATTCAATGAATCTATAAGTTCACATCTTGCTGACTTTTGAAGAAGAGATAGTAAAATTTATATACTGATGTCTGAGTATTAAATTCACAAAATCTTCAATATATTCAGCTATAAGAGGACAATTCTTTTCATCAAGCAACTTAACTCATCATTTAATCATGTTCTTTTAACTCTTATTTAATCTCTTGTTAACTGAAATCTTTGCAGTATTCAGATTTCTTTCATTGATATACACTCAGAGACATTGATAAGAAACCTCAAATTCTCATGACAGAGACAGTATTCTGAAATTTGAGGTTCTTTGACGATAAGTGACAGCTTTTTGAATATGATCTTTGATATTTTTATCCTTATTTGACATTGTGGTGAGTTATTAATTGATGAAGATGATGAAGATGATGAAATTGCAAGATTTTTATTGTTTTGGTGTTTTTATCATTTTAATGTGGTGCACCCACATTTGGTGTGGGTTGCGCAGCGGCACGATTATTCCGCCGGGAAAAGCGCTATTTATCATTTTGAGGTGAGGGGGTATTCCAGTATTTAGGAGTGTGAGAGATATATTTATGTTATTGCTGAAATACATTCGTTAAACTTAAAAATAAACGTAAGATTAAATAAAAACATTAATTCCAATTCTGAAATTAAAAATTAAAAATAGAGATATCTCGCCTTAAACTAAGAACTAAGATGTTTGATTTCTATTTTATATTTTTTCACATAATTTACTCATTTGCAATAATCGGCAAAAGCTACACTCTTTCTGTGGAGTGCGTAACTAGGGGCTGGGGATTCTTCTATTAAAAAGGAGCATTTCTGCTCGGTGTTGATGCAACCCTGAGGGGCCCTGTGGCCACTCCTGTGCACTGCCATTGCCCCTCTTCTAATGAGGGTTTGGGTTCTTTACGAAAATATATAGGGGAGAAACACAGTAGAGGAGGAAGGGAGGAAGGAAAAGGAAGAGAAGAAGTCGCTATCTGAGTGTACTTAGGAGTCTTTTTTGGCCGGCAGTTTCCACCAACACGCTCTGCTGATGCCAATATTAATTTGGAGGGAATTATTGACAGTGAATAATAAGAATCGCGGTGTCTTGAGTAATATATAATGGTATATGTTTGTCATTGATGGAACTCTATAGGATGCATTTATGCTATGGGTGAAAGATAAAAATATTGCATGTTGAGGAGGAATCTATGTGTTTTGTTTTATCCAATGAGGGTATATGTATATTTAGACGTGGGTAGTAGGGAGTTCGTGCAAATCTCAGTGTGCACGCGGATGTCGCGTAAGGTGTTTTATCAGCAACGTAGGTTGAAAGGTGGGTAGGATAGACTGGACTGCTCGCGATGCGTTTCTCTAGGGCTAGTATTTTTCACGAAAAGATGAAGAATGATATATATCCTCAAGCCTAGTCCCGTCCCAGCCGCTCCTCCTCATCATCCATAAGTTCATAAGCCGGTCTATATCTAGCCTTTCTATGTTGATCATCATTTGAATCCTGATCCCTGATCTGCAATTTCGGGTTCGGATGCGTATCATTCATCCCACCTAGGCTGGTATATCCCTCATCGTACAAAGGACAATACTCAATTCCCAGATGTCGAATAAACGCCCATATCTCCGCATAATGCCAGTCGATCACGGGATGTATTCGCACAAAATCCGGCCAGCCGTGATCTGTGCGGTCAAAATGGGTTAATTTCTCGCCGTGAGGATCTGTGCGGCGGGTACCAACAAATATAGCCCGGATTTGAGGGTGGAGGGATAGGTAGGAGGCAAATGCGCTGCGGATTGTGGCGTGTGGGGGGTCTGTGGTATAGCAGACTAAGGAGAGGTGGTAGGCGTGAGAGGAGGACGCGACGAAGTCCTCGACTGATCGGAAGGGGTGGTGTGGCTGCGCATAAATGGCTGGGATTGTGGATGGAGGGCTGGAAGTGGAGGATTTTTTTCTATTGTCATCGGTTGCTGTTCTGGTGGCCGCGGGGAAAGGGTGGAGGCTGGCCAGGAAAAGAATGAGCATCACTAGGCAATCCTTCCCGCCATTGTAGGAGAGGGAAAGATCTTGGAGGGAAAAGCGATGGAGGGCTTCTTGTATGACACGGAGGGAGGTGCAGGTTCTGTTCTGGACTCTATGGAGGATGCTTGTTGGGTCGTGGGATTCGGAGAGGAATGAGAATACTTGTTCATGGAGGCGGGCGACCACTGTGGAGAGGGGTGGGTGGGAGTGCTCTTCGTGGAGCTCTTTAAAGGCACGCATAGCTGGCTGCTCTGCCTGCGTAGGTAGGGACTGGGGTTTTGCAGCGGTGGTGTTGGTAGTTGACGGGGTGTCGTGGGTCGGTGGAGATTGCAGATATCCATTTTGTTGTGATATACAGCTTTCCTTGGCGGATTCAACACTGTTTGGAAGTCGTCTGTCTCCGGCCGGTATGGAGGACAGAGAATTGGTCATGGCAGTGAGCTGGGTTCCGCAGGGAGGGCTAATGGAAATGTATATATATTGAATGCTGGAGAGGTATCAATTAAAGCGTTTTACGGAACGAGGAGAGAATGTGCCGTGATGACTGCGTTGCAGTGGACAGGACAGGGTAAGATAGTGATTGGGGGATCTGGGAACAGAACCGTGGACGAGGTTTCGGGTCCTATTCTCCTAACTCGGCCCGGTCCAAAATATATTTTATCTTTTTGCCGTTTCCCCTCTACTTATTTTTATTTTTCTTTCTTTCTTTCTTTTTTTCTAGGGGCCCAGACTTCAAACGTCAGAACCTGAGAAAGTTGGCACTATAATTATCGGCCTGTGGGGCTTAGCGGTTTAGTCACCCCGCATTTCAGCCGAGGCGCAGGCGGGAAAAGCTAATTCATTCTAGAAATGGTATAATTCCTCTGTATGTGGATTATTAAAATAACTGGAATGTGCTTATCGCTATTGTCAAAGGGTATCGAAGGTTGTTGGATTCATTTAATATAGGTAAGCTAGGACCCGAAGGGGTCCGAAGGGGAAGATTGGAGTTACTGTTTGCAAGGCACCCGTCACAATGCCCAATACTTGACCAAGCAGATAAGTTTGTGAGGAGACCAGACATAGAAACAAGGGTTAAGAATACCAGGTTTAAACGCCTGCCATGTCATTCAAGATCAATACTCTAGAATTGCCCAGGTGTTGTCATCTACAGTCGGGAATATCAATCCGTTGCTCAAAAGTTCTTCACCTCCCTTAAACACTTCCCCGGCAGATAACCCCATTAGCGCCGCCAGATTCTGTACATGGAGGCCCTCATTGCTCTGTGGAGTTTCACTTAAAGTCTCGTACACCTTCCGCGCCAATGGTGACATTGGAGGCAATACCCTTCCGGCGAAAGTTGAACTCCCGCCTCCACCAACAGCAGGTGCTGCTCCAGCCACTGGTTTGTCCCCTTGCTGTTCTCCCGGTGGACCCCGCGTATAATAAAGATGTATAGCTGTAGCTTCGAGGAAATGACAATGATATTCATTCATATTCGTTATGGGCCGGATAACATGTGCGACGAAATTGCGCCGATTGTTGAAATTGTTAAGCTTGCCCCAAACTTTGGCATATCCATTGACCTGGATTTCCGATTCCGATGGGTGTGCAGCATCTCTCGCTTCCATCTCGTCTCCCGTGGGATTCACAGCGTTCTTTTCGAGCCATAATTTAACTTCGATTTCTCCGGTGCCGTCGTCTAGTTTGTATGTGACAAATGTTGTGAGGTGGCTGATGGCGCGGACCTGGCCGACGAAGACAATCTGAGACACCTCTGTGCCAGATATTTTGAAATCTGTGTCCCCGTGTGTTTGACTGGCATCCTGGGTCTGCTTTATCGTCACGGGCCGGAGTGAGCTTTTACCATAGCCTCCTCCCTATGAATGAGTCAAGGCACATGTCAGACATATATCTCAAAATCCAACTGCACAATGAAGGCTAGATTTATGGTATAAGGCTATTTCATACTTTGGAGTCTGATTGACTGCCTCCTTCACCTCCTGTGAAACCCCCTCCGCCCATCCCACCTTGGGCGCCATACGAGGTGGTAGATGTGTACTGGTTGCCGTAATCGTAGTCTGCGCCGGGAGCATTAGCATAAGGTAAAAGGACACAAACAACTGACACGAGCCTACCAACCCATGGATACTACATAAGATATTTAGGGAAAGAGGTGGATATATATCAGAATTGTGTTTGTCGTATGGTTGCTGCCTTTATCTTCTTCTCACAGTCTAATTAAAAGTCCCGTGAAGTCGTGTCAGTTGACGCGTTTTTTGGCGTCTGGAAAAATGGCACGGGCAGCCCGGAGACCGGGAGTACCTTGTTCCACTCACCGCCTTCCCATTTTGGTTTCTCCGGAAGAATTGCACCTCCAAAACCTGAAAAAATGAAAATGAAAATGAAACGAAATTATTAGACGAAATCGACAGTGATGACAATTTGATCCAGGAGATATGAACAACAGCAAAAAGGTAACTTCAATTGTTGTTTAAAATTGACGGTATGTATATTGGTGATCTATACCAATTTCAGGCTATACAGAGAAACTAACTTTGCCCGCTTGAGTGTTAGGGATATCTCCTCATTCTCAGCGTCCCGAAACGTGTTTGGCATGGTCTACCTAGGCTAGAGGCTTAGGTTCACTATCCCAACACGCTGAAATACTGAGATAGCGTGTTCATTAGGTGGTTCGAATTTGGACTGGCCCGGTAAATCGCCATGTCCCATCGGGATGTCTCTCCAGCAGCTTCCGAGAATGAGCTCGACATCTCAGATTTACTTTTTAACGGGGACGAGGACGCCTCCGACTTGGAAACGTCCCCCAAAATGTCAAAGCCGCAGCAAAACTTGGATCTTGATATGATGGGCGACACTGATGGTGACGCAGCTTTTATCGCGGCCCGACAAGCAGCGGCAAATCGAAAGGCGGCAAATCTGAAAGGCCGAACTGTGAAAAAGGGTGGAGGTTTCCAGTCCATGGGGCTCAATGCGACTCTTCTCAAAGCCATTGCACGGAAGGGCTTCTCTGTTCCGACCCCCATTCAACGCAAAACTATTCCACTTCTCTTAGATGACCAGGATGTTGTGGGAATGGCGAGGACTGGATCGGGCAAAACTGCAGCATTTGTGATTCCCATGATTGAGAAGCTAAAATCCCACAGTGCAAAATTTGGGGCTAGGGCGTTGATTATGTCACCCTCTAGAGAATTGGCACTGCAGACACTCAAGGTCGTGAAGGAATTGGGTCGTGGAACGGACTTGAAGTGCGTTCTCTTGGTTGGAGGTGATAGCCTCGAAGAGCAGTTTGAATATATGTCAGGGAACCCTGATATAATCATTGCCACCCCTGGGCGATTTCTTCATTTGAAAGTAGAAATGTCGCTGGACTTGTCTAGTATTCGCTATGTCGTTTTCGATGAAGCGGACAGGCTTTTTGAGATGGGCTTTTCAGCACAGTTAACAGAAATTCTTCACGGCCTACCTTCTTCACGGCAAACCCTACTCTTTTCTGCAACCCTGCCGAAATCTTTGGTGGAATTTGCTCGAGCAGGCCTGCAAGAGCCAACCCTGATCCGCCTGGATGCAGAGAGCAAAATTTCCCCGGACCTTCAAAATGGATTCTTTACAATTAAGTCGTCTGAGAAGGAGGGCGCTCTACTACATCTTCTTCACGATATTATCAAAATTCCTACGGGGGAAACTGAAGCTGGTAAACGGACAAAAGAAGAGTTACATAACCCGAAGAAACGAAAACGATCCGATCCCGTGGTAAAGTCGCATAAAGAATCGCCCACTGAACATTCTACAATTATATTCACAGCCACAAAACATCATGTGGATTATCTAACGTCAGTACTTCGCCAGTCTGGCTTTGCGGTTTCATATGCATATGGCTCATTAGACCAAACAGCTCGCAAAATCGAGGTCCAAAATTTCCGTTCCGGAATTACCCATATCCTTGTTGTGACTGATGTTGCAGCCCGCGGTATTGATATCCCTATTCTTTCTAATGTAATTAACTACGATTTCCCTTCACAATCTAAAATCTTTGTCCACCGTGTGGGACGGACCGCCCGAGCGGGCAGGACTGGTTGGAGTTACAGTCTTATCCGAGAGTCCGATGCTCCGTATTTACTCGACCTCCAACTCTTCCTTGGTCGACCACTCATTCTAGGAAGAGCCTCGGGCCAACAAGTCAACTATGCCGAGGATGTTGTTGTTGGTAGTTTACAGAGAGACCAGGTTTCCCGCTATTGTGAATGGGTGTCCAAACTTCTAGACGAGGACGTTGATGTTGCGTTACAGCGCGAAGTCGCCATGAAGGGTGAGAAGTTATACATGAGAACACGAAATTCAGCCTCCAGCGAAAGCGCTAAGCGGGCAAAGGAGCTGGTTGGCTCGGACGAGTGGATGATGGTGCATCCCTTGTTCAACGACGAATCTAGCCGACTAGAAGAGGAAAGGGAGAAGATGCTTGCTCGATTGGGAGGCTATAAACCGCAAGAAACAATTTTTGAAATTGGTGGCAGGCGAGGGGGTAAAAAGGGAAACGACGAGGCAATTGAGATGATGAGAAAGATGAGGTCGACATTCGAATCTAAGAGGGCACGAAAGGAGACCGGACAAAAAATTTCAAATTTAACCGATGAATCAGGGGTAGCCGATTCTCAACACAATGATGATAATGGTGATAATGAGGGAGATGAGTTGGCTGATTTTGATGGCGATGATGATAACGTGGGTAACGCCGACGACATGTCGCTGGCATCTGATTCAGAACTGGAAGTCACCTTCTCCTATCCCCAGTCTAGCATATCGAAGTCAAAAAAGGCTGCCAATAATCCAACGCTTGGAGACTCCTTTCAGAACCCAGAGTACTTCATGTCATACACTCCTGCATCCAACTCTCTGGTTGAAGATCGTGCATACGGCGTTCATTCCGGCTCGAACACCAATTTCGTTGAAGCATCACGCGGCGCCACCATGGATCTTGCGGGTGACGAAAGCGCTTCACGCGGTTTTGGAGAACCGCGATCAATCATGCGCTGGGATAAGCGCCAAAAAAAATATGTATGTCGCCGGAACGACGAGGATGGATCCAAAAGAGGTAAAGGAGACCTCCTTGTCCGTGGTGAGAGTGGAACCAAAATTGCGGCAAGTTTCCGTAGTGGAAGATTTGATGCGTGGAAGAAAGGGAAACGGATTGGTCGCATGCCAAGGGTCGGGGAGGCAGAAGACCCTGGTTTGGGTTCTGGAGCACCTGGAGAGAAAAAATATAGACATCGGAAGGATCAGGCTCCCAAGTCTCCCGACAAGTTTAGGGATGATTACGAAAAGAAAAAGAAGAAGGTTGAGGCCGCTAAACAGCGTGAGATGGAGAAGGCTTTTGATCCTTCGTCTAACGCTAAAGGGAGAGGTAAAGTTCACGGCAAGAATGAGCTTAAGAATGTTGAAGATGTGAGGAGAGCGAGAAAATTGAAGGAAAAGAGAAGGGAGAAGAATGCCCGACCCACAAAGAAAGGTAAGGGAGGTAGGTTGTTGAGAAGATCTTAGCCTTTGAGATACCCTAATCATGATTTTACCATTTCAACCCGAGGCGCAATCAACAAATATACATAAAAAACTTTTTGGTTCTTGATTGATTGATCTCTCTCTTTTCCTTCTGGTCATTTCCAGTGCGGTATTTACTCCTGAACCTTAACTTTTAGAGGGCCTTGCAAAAGCACTATAGGCTGCCTGACACCCGCGTGTGCATTGCGTCCAGTACGTATGGCATATTCATCGGGTTTATCTTCCAGCGCTCCTGGGGATTAAGTTGGATGGTCTGGTTAGATACCTCACCGACAGCTTCCAGTATACTCGGTTCCTTGTGTATCTAATACTCTTTCGATGTGTTGTGCTACGTTCAACGTCCCCATGTTTATTCTCCTGACGTCTATGACACGGTTGTGAGTACACATTTAAACAGGCGCAGCACGAATGACAGACTCTCACCGTATGTCCATGCTGGCATGTCGCTCGCCACCATGATGCGGGTTGACAGTGGGATTTTAAACATGACTCTCTCAGCCTGGTGTTGCGTTTCAACCGGAAGACTCCTTGCCTATCTTATCTGTGTTAGAAAGATGATGTTGATCCTTCATAAACTCTCTTGGAAGAATACAGTAGAGCAACAAGATATTTCTGTGAATGTTCCCTTGGATTTCACCTTCTTGACCACGCACTTACCTATCTATAATACATGGCTCATTATATCGAAAAGCCTGGTTGAAAACCTCCCTATCCTCTCGTTCTCGATAAGGCGGGCCTGAGAAAGAATTCAACATGTGACCATGTTGCAGATGCGGTGTTCCGATCTTAATCATTCCCCGCGCACGCCGAGTAGGGAGTCGCCTGGCGAGTGACTCTTTTCTTTCTTTTTTCCCCTCAATTTACCCTGCATAGATCTTCGTCTGGTCTGTAGTACGGTTCGTCGATTTATATTTCTGCATGCGTTAATTGCGTTGTCATCATCATCCTTATTTGACACCCTCCTTCGTCGTCGTCTGTTCCCTTTCGCACGCATGGTGTTACTACATGTACAACCATGCGATCCTCAGGAAAACCAGCAACGGATGTGTATGGGAGTTTGGATCTATTTCTGTTGTTCGGAAATACTGTGTGATGTTTCCCCACCATGAACTTGTGGTATATGGCTTAGTCTTGGGCTGAGCTACAGGAATACAAGTTTTGACCAGGACTGCAGGATGATCAGTTCCCGTCTGCCGCATATAATGGGCGATTAGCGATGACAGATATGCACAACGATACTAATAAGGACCCAATGTTCAGGTCACACTTAGTATTTTGCCTGTCCGATCCCTGAAACATCTTGAGAACACGAATTTTTCTAGACGTTTAAAAACAGTGCAAATGTGGATCCACATTTCCTATTGACTGCCACTTCGAGCAGCAATAGCAATCACTTCCTGTTGCCACGTAGGCGGAACCCAGCCAGAAACCAAATATTTCAATATATCACCCGGTTATCCGTCCTCATCCGACGCACTTACGGCCAGCGTCTACTTCACCGAGCCAAGTGAGTTTGGAATAACGCCTAAAATGATTCCAGCTCTTCGATATGTACTATCATACAATGTGTTACCCAGCAGTGACATAAGAGTTACTCGACCAGCGTGGATGGCAGCCTTGTCAGGATATTCGATTGCAAGGGAACCTCAAAAGGAAATTAGGGGGCGGAGATGCGAGTACGAAGCGCCAGAGGCGAACCCTGCAGCAAACTGACGATGTGTCCCTGGTTTGGAGCAATCATCTTCTATGGAACCTACCATGGCTCCAGTCGTTTCCAGTCGTTAAGGTAATTGCGTATGCATGTTGGAATTTTGGTGCGTGTGCGGGGCACTTTTATGTTCGCTCTCCAAGCCTTTGACTGTTGGAAAGTCTATGCATCCATTTCTACATCCATACATACATACCTCCATGCACTATTCAGAAGAGCTATAATTTACAGGGGAGCAGAGCACTTCTTTCTCTACCTCAACCTCCACAAACTGCATGTCATCTGCATTGATGTGCAAGTTTCTCCGCATGACGATGTGTAAGGGTGAAATAGGCCTGACCATCTAAGGGCGACATGGAGTCGTCCCGCCCCATCGGGATCACGTTTCCTCGTGATTGAAGAGGATAATGGGACGTACAGAGAAACAGTGAGTATAAAAATAGATATATTCCTCTCAAACACAATAACTTAGCCGCTGGCATGTCCGGGTCGAGGGTGATCAGTAATGCAACGCATGGGTAACTATAGCCATCATTCGTTATTTAATGGCTGGTCCCAGCTATAAGCTCCGCATCTTATACCCTTGTATTTATACTATTTAAGTTGTGATTTCCTTCCATCTTCGTCATAATCCATCCATATCCATACCTTCGAGGACCTATCCCATAGCAGGGTAGAAGGAATAAATGATTTGAGCAGTAGTCCGGTCCTTGTGGAGGGGAAATGCGACGCAGGGGGCTGTTGAATGCATGTAGCCGTTGTACATACTTAATAATGTCAATACGGTGAAGGAGAATTAAACAGCCGGATATTTCTTCGCTTTTCCTTTATGCAGGGAAATGATGCAGTGAGGTACAGCATTAGTTATGTATGAAATAGGGTTGAGGAAGGTAACCAGGCGGTTATCCGACAGATAAATTCATCCGTGGATGCTAACCACACCATTCCAATATGGGTATATGAGCCTATGTCTACTCTGGGATTGATGGAGCCTTCTATCAATTCTGCGTAGGGCAGAATTCAAATTTTGAGACTCCATCGCTGCTTGATGTATATTCCTTATAAAAGGGGTTGTGATACTCTTATAAAACATATGGGAAAAAAAAAATGCACACTCTCCTCACTTCAGATGGGAGCAATCGCACTTCCCCCCGAGTATAAATGGGCCAAGGAGAGCAAATCAGAACTCATATTAGCAATTTCATAGTAACTTTGGCGAGTCTGGTAGACGGACAGGAACTAGAAGAATGGAATACATACCTTTAATCCATGCATAAAATACTGTACATATACACTACTCAGTCTATAAAGAAACATTTCATAAGTATCAGCGTCAAAATCGCGCAAGATATAGTCAAAAGATTAGAAAAACGTCGTAAAGTGGTGTTAAGTTACCAAATACCACATGAAAAAATTGTTCATAGCTGTAAACGCAAAGGGTATCATCGAGGAACGGCGGCAGGATAGACAGAATAAGTTGAAAAAAAGGAAAGAAGAAACGCATTTTGAAATACAGCAAAATCAACACATGGGCGCCACCAGGTATCATATAAGAATTGAAAAACTAAAAAATGGACAAAGGAAACGCCACTACTATCAACACTATAATCCCTTTCCCCATGAGTACACGTATATATATAGCCACGTAAACAAGTGATAAAACCCAACGAGAAGATGGAGCCACCAAACAGCTCTGATATCAGAGCAGCATCCCTGCCCGGATGGAAAACACAAAGGAAGGAAAAAGACAAAACAAGGTGGAGAATAGAATGAAATAATCGCACTCGACAAAAAGTGGTCTGCGGTAATCGTTATGTGGGTATGTGTTCTGTCGGATATGTGATGTAGGACCAAGAAGAACGAGAGTCTGAACAGACACGCAATCTGCAGAGTCCCTGATCTGTCCATCCACAAGTTTTGCACATAATGCGCTCCCCTCTAGTATTTTTTAATTAATCTTCCTTCCCCCCCCTTCCTATCAAACAACACAAACAAACCGGACAAAAGAGAAATAATCAAGGAAATTCTGCGTATCTTGACCGATCCCATAAGCTCTAGAATTTATATTCTGCTCCTCCAGGATGAATTCATTGCTTTATCTCATCCATTCATATCATTATATTCAGTTCTTAGTTGAAACGAACATTCATGGATCTCGTGTGTCAGTCAAATTAAGGAATCTCAGCTAGTCGTTGACCATGTCCCCTAGAGCCATCTTCTGTCGTTTTGCAGGTCGAGATTCAGATTCTCCTTCTTTCTCCTTTGTTGTGAAGCTTTTCTCATGTTGAGCGAGATGAAGACTATTGGAAATTGAAACTGAAGTTGAAAACCTGGATTGTCGCTGTGACAGAGTTTGCTGTGGCGGAGGCTGCGGTGGTAGGGGCATAGGACGATATGAATCGAATAACCTGCGTCCAGCAGATCCGGTGGAAAAATATGCAGGTTGAAAAGGGGGTTGCGTCGGGTGAGGGCGGGAGTCCTCCAACTCTTGAGTGCGGTCAACGCGGTTAGGAGGCTCCCGGCCCGATTGGAATGACGGCAGGGATGGAGGGAGTGGCGTTGGCGCCGGTGCGCTAGGGGGGTGTTGGATGCTTTGGGAAAACTCCAATTCTGGGCCTGTGTTTGAAGGTTTAAGAGGTGGTAATGTGATTTGAGGCTGGCCCGGACCAGAAAATGGGTAGTTACGCACCGCACCAGATAACGATAAGGGCGGACTCGATAGCGGCCCATGTGGAGAACCTGGTCTTGCGAAATATGAAGACCGAGGGGGAGGTGCCTGGTGTTGTTGGTACTGGCTAGGAGATTGATTTGTTGGCAGTCTCTTACCATAAAAAGGGTGCACAGATGTAGGCGTATCGCGATATTCAGGAGCAAATGCAGATGATGGTCTTGCTCCAGGAGAAAATAAAGGGGAGCTATGGGGTGGTGCTGGCTGAGGAGAACCACCGGAAAGCGCAGGTTGCCTTGGAAAGTGGCCCTGAAGGGGCGGAGACAGCGTCATAGCCTGTGATCGCGATGGAGAAGCCCACATGTGAGTGTTGCCTATGGCAGGACTAAGTCTTGGTCTTCCATATTCTCCACCAATCTCGCTAGATGACGTTGATTGTTGTAATTCTGTACTAGGTCGAATTTCTCGTGAAGAGGAAGCCCGTCGATGGCTATAAATTTGGGATATAGGAGAGGAACCCTGAGGTCGAGGGCGAGATGTTCCCGGATGATTGAAGCTTGTCTCGTATGGTCGTAGAGGCCCTTCTTCGGCCTTCAATGGTGGTCGACCTCTTCTTTTATGTCTCACATCTACACAAGATTCCTATTTTAAGGCAGTTAGTACGGGACATGCTGCATACCCGACACCAAAGATTATATAATAGCAGTCCGAGCTTCTAATTATACAGAAGCATGCATGGTTAAGTTTTGATAGCAAGAGATTCCCACGTAGCTCACCTCTTTACCAGCTGAAATACATCTTCGGCATGGGCGCGCCGAGTCACAGCCAAGATGCTTTTTCTTACAATTCACACATGCCGATGCGACGTGAGCTTTTGCTCTGCGCATGGATCTCGGGGGAAGTGGGGTGGCTCTTGGAGGTAGAAACGCCCCAGCCGGGAGAGTAGGTCGGATTTGGGAGTCATCAACCGAGGGCAGTCCTAAGATGGATATCCCTGGTTGCCCAGCAGAAAGTCGTCGCGAATCTGGTTGGAGAACATCAGGTCCTTGGGCTCCGGCCAGGGGTTCTGCGAAAGATAAAAGCGGCTGTAGAGCTCCACGCGAGGTGGTTGGAATCGGAGAAATAGAGCGTTTTCGGCGTCTGTCTCCGCAAAGTGGATCGAAACGATTCTCTGGCGACGGAGAACCGGACATAGGGGGAGAAAGGTAGGGAGCCCGAAGGTGGAGAGCACAGGAATTGTCTGGAAGGTTCAAAATTAAAGAGAACCTTAGAGGATCGGAGCTTAGCCCGGGGGCTCGTCCGAATGGCGTGAAAGGGAGGGGGCGCCCGGCAGATCGTACGGAGTGCATGAGGTTCGATTTTCCCAAACCAACGTCTGGAACTGTAAAAGATGGAGCGAAGCATTAAAACGACGGACAAAGAAGCCTGTATATGGCATAAGAGGCCAAGCTGATAACGGGCTCAGATCCAGACTGTCGCAAAAAGGGCGGAACCAACGAGATCTAACCGTGCCGATCATAAATTGATTTGAGCCAACGGCATGGAATCTTCCGCTGATGGGAATCCCACCTCCACCTGCCTAGAGTTGACCAGCTCCGGTCTAAATTCCCTAGGTCTGTCACATATGGCACCCGAAGGTAGATAGCGCTCACAATCCAGCCTGAGGCGCTCAATAAAAGATGATAGCCAAAAATTACTTGGAAGACTTTCACAACCGCCTCTGGACGTAATGTCCCTGCTGAGGGAGAAAGAAAGCGTCCACAAGATCGTATGACAAGATCCAAATAAAACAAAATGAAAAGGAAACATACAAAACTAGTAGGTACGGGCACTACGGTGTGTACCTCTTCTTTACGAACCAAAATGACGCCAACCGACTTGTAAAATTGCCACTGAGAGAAACCAAATCTGGAGACACTTTTCCGGGGCTAAAGTTCAATGATTGACGGATCGAAAGTTACCATCGAAAGAGGCGCAAACAGGTGTGATGAGATATGGCGACTAGAACAGAAAAGGTAAAGGTAAAGAAAACGTGAAAAAAGAGTGGTGGGAGGTGAATGAAGTGCCAAAAAAAAATAAAAAGAAAAAAGAATGAAAAAAAGAACGAGAGACGCATAGGAACAAGGAAAAAGAAACGCGAAAGGATTGGGACGAAAGGAAATACGGTTGGAAATGTCAGCAGTGGTTTGGATGTAGAAGATACCCGTGGATGGAGGAGTCTCTATCAACCAGAAAGATGATTTGAGGATATAATATTGACTGAAGCTATTGATGAATCAATCAAGGCTTAGCGATCAACTCTGGATGATATATTATTAAATTCCATCATGCGGGTCATAACAAGGCTGGCACAGGGTCCGGGAGTAAAGCCTGAACATGAGGACCAAAGGTGCTCGGAGTCGTCGCGTTGGAAACACCCTCCGACTCGTGTTGGGGTTGGGTTTGGAGTCCATGATGCTAATCTCGGGAAATGGAAGGGCGGGCCTCTTTTAGTAAACATTTTTTTTATATATATATTTTATTAAGAAATTATAAGTGGCCCTGAGAAGAAGGGAAGACTCGGGCATTGGGAGGTCCATGGACTGTGGATATTGTGAGAGTGGATAATATCCGCACCCTCGCCTCTCCCCCCCGTTCCTCAACAGGAAAAATGGCAGGGAATGGCAAACTCTCCAGGGAGCGTGATTTGCGGCGATGAGCTCTAGTTCTGCCAGCGCTTCCAATATGCTCCGCAGGAGGTAGTATTCGTAGTGGAGATCATGGTCAGTGCTCATTGCTCATGGGACTCCATAGTCCAAGGGGAAATTGCTCAGGCTAGTTTTGAAGCTGGAAACAGTAATAATAATAATAGGAAATGGACAGCAGATTGACGCTACAGGGTAATGGCTCGGCACTACTGGGCACTGATGGGATGGATCGTCCACTAAACATCAGCAGAAATTCTCCTCCATGCCAAATACAGGACTCGGCTAGGTGACAAAGGCTGAACTGGAGGAACCAGTGGCTTCTGCTTGCTGCTTCAACTTGGCTCTCCTGATCTGCTTTGACGTCGATCATCTTTGCCTAGCATTGGCGGACAATTAACCTATGAAAATAGCCAATCACAATACGGGCCACCGATCCCGAGCTTCCACTATTTGCTGTGTTATCGAACGGGGAGTCAGGAAAGACGAATAGTCAATCGGATATTTTTCACTATGGCTGGCTGACCCCGATCAAGACCGGTTCTCGGATTTTGGTCCTTTGACAGCGAACAGTGAACAGTGCACCAAATGCAAATGCCACCACCACTTCAAGCAGGGAATGAAGGACAGCCTGGTGGCTTGCATGGGTCCACGATTTGGGTGAGGTTGCAGATGTCAGTATATTAGTGACACCCAACCTAAGCAGGGAAGATGGAACCCAATCCAGATAACCTGGGTGAGGAAGTTAATGTAATACAATCGAGAAAAGGAGAATTATGGTTCCTGAACAGTAGAATGGGGTCTAGATATATTGCGGACGATGTGGCCCCTTGTACGGAGCAGCTGAAACTTCAATCGTTCGAAGAGCGTGTGAGGAAGAAGAAGATAAAGATTCTTGAAGGGAGTGAAAACTTAGTCGCTGAGGGCTTTGTTGTGTCCGAAAGCGGAAGTGAGGGAGGGTAGCTTTTCTATGGTAGTTACCTAGCACCCGCAGGCAAACAACGCGAATCTTGAGGTACCACCTGTGAAACTACTCCCGGGTTGACACGCGGGAAGAAGACGACAGACGTCTTATATTTTGTATTTCTTTCTTTTTGCTTGAGCAGGTAGTTATGGAGTACATTGGTGGCTATGACAGTTAATGTTCTTATTCTACCTGCCACAGGGGCATCACAAATAAATTCCATAATAGCAAATTTCAAAGGTCGCGATGGAAGAACGATGGTACCGTGGCCGTGGCCTGTGGGATCGCCAACCATGCAAGATATAACTGCGCTTTCAGTTCATCACTAACGCGATATCATTGTAGTTAATCCGTACATACATGCCACTACATGATCAGCACAGCCAAAAAGGTTACAATCGCCGTCGTCTTACAACGCGGGTTCAAGTCTTTGATCCCTTTCCGGCCACCCAGTCCTGTTTCCATCGCAGCACAGCCCCAGATCAAGCTTCGATGATAATCAATGGTGCAAACATTTCTTTGAAAGATTACCGTGTATTGTGTGACTTGCTGTTCGTCTACAACAAGCGGGACCTAGTTTTCGGGGTTAGGCTTTAGAAAAGCTTCTTTGAGCTTTGTGGTAACAAAGTGCGGACAGTTAGCCGCCCCGATGCATCGGTCTTGACATTAACCCGTTTCCAAACTCGCTGTGACTTGCCGTTTGAATTTCCCCATCATCGTCATCGCAATCGACAATCACTGACAATGGGATGCGCTTGACGGTAGAACCATGGAAGAATGTATAGGGACCATGTGTGCCCTTCACACTGTCAGAAGAAGGCGAGAAAATGGGTTCAATCAATGACCCCCACGAAATACCGGACTGCTAAGAATCCTACATCCGATTAGCGAAGTCAAACTTGAACACCCAGATGGCGGTCTCTCCATGTTGTCTAATTGGTGCGAGTCAGTCCATACATACGTCGTAGAGATAAAAGAAACTGACCGGAAAATGACTTTAGATAGAGTGGGGGAGTTGTGTCCATCAAAGCACATAACCTTGGGTCACCAGAGCGAAATTCAATGCCTCTATGTTAGCTATCCAGTTGTGTCCAATGGCGCGTGGACAGGGAACGCAGGATAAGAGGGATCGACAAAAAGATATCCGTTCGCCTCAGCCAACCTCTTGGGAGAAGGCATCCCTAATAATGGTCAAAGCACCCACGGCACGATACCACCGAATAAATGGATTCAATGCGTCGCCATTATGATAGCATGCCTGTATTTAAGCAACATTAGCGACAATGGAGTTTGGAATAGGTAACTGTGCTTCTCCAGAATATTCCGACTTTACGCCTCTCATCTCAGTGGCTGAAGCGGGATTACTTGGTGCCACATTTCCAACTAGGGGTGTCAGGTATGTATGTTCGGAAACTGGTGTGTGTGCATACTTTATCACACAGATGAATTTTTATTAGAGTGTGTGCAGAGTAGGTCAAGGTGGCTACCTGATTTGTTTGTACTGTGCCTACTGCATACAGGAAAACACAGCGAATACAAATACATGCAGCCCATCCCTTTTCGAGCTATCAAATCATTGATCCAGGAACTTTCCCAAGAAATACCAATGAACCAAGATATGGAGGAACAAAGGGTATCCGGTACCACCACATTATCGGATGCATTATTGTCGATGTGTTTATGGGCCCTTCCCCGCCCCGGTTGTTGTCCTGCATGATTGATCGTCGGCAACGCCATGGGTCTGTCGTGACTCGTTGCAGCATTTTGATACTATTTTCAGTGGTCGTTGACTTGGGGAAATAAGACCCTGAACAGCTTGAGCTGATAGGATGAATATTCGCGGAAAAGAAAAGAGCGTGGTTATAATATTAAGTTACAACTGCTCAACCAGTCAAATGATTGTTCACTCCTGGTTTTGGGAAACGTGCAATGACGATCAGTCGGTGCCATGGAATGCACTGTCAATCCTCCAGAGTCTCAATCATGATCCACTGTTCACACTATAAGGGAATGTCCCGTGCCTTGACTCCATGTTCCCAGTCAATACCCGTCTCATCCTAGCCTTCGTTATTTATCCAAGAGGCTTGGAAATATGCACCATACATGCATACGGCGCACACTAACAAATGATCATGCGCCGCTCCGATAGCCCTGAGTTTATACAAAGAGACTTGATCTCCAGAGACACTCACTTTGAGCCGGCAGCATTTTGCAACCCTGAACTCATACTAAATGGATAGTACTGAGCCAAGGCGTAGGGAACAGTGAGCGAGGTGTTGTATAAACGTCAAAAGCCATATCTACTCAAGATGTTAACTGGGTGCAGAGAGGGTTCGGAACACATTCACCTTCAAAATTGGGATGAACATTTTCCTCTGGGGCTCGGCGTCGACAACTAGAAACCTAAGGAAACCAAAGTTTTGCAGCGTCTCCAAGCTCCCTCAAGTATTCTTCAGGTTTCTGTTGGGGCTCCTGTAAATTCAGAAGCCAATCCGCTGCCCAATATCTATGTCTGCTATTTGGAGGAGGGAATGCCAGAATTATACCTACCCTCGACCCAAATGCTGAAAGCCAAAGTTAAAACCACAGCCGGCACAGTTGCTTCAAGCCCCATTCTCTCAAATCATCGCATGCTATGGATGTGATCCATTTTACTTACAGCGATGTGGAAATATTTTTGCGATGTGGTTGCTGCAAAAAAGTTGGAGCTTCGTCGTTTATAATGACCTCGATGTTTGCTTTCCTTCCCACCCGTCTCGGTTCCAGTCTGAAGTTGAAGGCCTGGTTCATGCGCTGTAATCCCATTCAGATCTTTATATGAGCTCTTGGCCACTAACTGATGGTAGCTGCCGCTGGTGAAAATGTTGACACCGCGGCGACATGAGGAGATCGCCATGGTCAACCTCTATGATTCCCAGGAAAGTTTGGCATTGTTCCCTCAAAAGAAGGATGGACTTCATAATCCCTGAAACAGTGCTCCCTACGTCCTGAGCTGTTTTTGGAACCAAAAACGAGCACATGTTAATGCCACCGAAGTTCGTTCAGTTATTGCTTTTCTTTTCTTTTGCCCGATGGTCTGTAACTAGTTATCTGATTGGCTGCTACTGATAACGCTAACTTCGAATTCATACCAGGGTAGTTTTACTCCTCCGTACGGAGTAAATATATATATATATATATATATGTATGTATGTATGTATGTATGTGTGTATGTATGTCATAGCCAACAGGACGTCCGCCATGCAAGGCGAATGATGATTTCAGGGAAATAATACGTATTCCGGGGTAGCCAAAGGTTAATAATTATTGGTCGAGGCGGAATATGTACTCCGTAGCTGCGGAAGATATATATATCCCTGACTAATACTTAGAGAAAGTTCCAGTGACAGCTGTCCTATCATCTGCAGCGAACTAACCAAGGATCGTTCAATCTTGTTTCTTCAAAAGGCTTTCCTTTCCCCTTCAGGCTTCCGCCGACCGACGACCTTGACATCAGAGATTAAATCCCCCTTGCCAATGGCGACTGCTGAGCTTCAAAGGTTGTCATCATGACAAATCGGGCATTGGTTCTTGGTCCTTCCCCTTGTCTCACTCTGATTCTTCATCGCGGGGGGTTTTATTTGGTGCGGCTCGCCCCAATTTACTTTTTCTCCTCATCATTAATTAGACTTTCGGGATATCGAGAGCCCCACACCCCCATAGCCTCAGAGCCCCCATATTCCGCTAGGAGCTTTTTCTGGGGTTTTGGTTATATTAATAGAGAGTGCAACCTCGCAATAAGAGGCGTCCTATCCCGAGCAATATCCGAATGTCCTCAAAATAACCTGCACAGCACAATAAAGGGCATGAGACTATCGGGACAGCAAAAGCAGAAGTTTTACGGAGTAGAGTGAGTGAGACAAAAACAAAAATACTTGGACCCTGGAAAAACACTAGCTAACTAGTTATTTATGAAAGCTCTTCCAGATAACTAAGCACAGAGTTATACAGGTATCTCCAGAGTTACGGAGATCCGCACGGATTTTGATAATCGTTCATCGCATTCTCCCAAATTTAGACATACGAATCATTGGTGTGTAAAAAAGGAAAGATGCTTTCCACCACAACCCCTTACTCAAAAATAGATGCAACTAACTGGGAATGCAACATTTTAAAAGGAATTTTTGTCAACGGTTTCACCGGAGTAGGCCTTCTGGAATTTTTTTGCTCCTGTATTTGACGGGATAGTTTTGGTGACCAAGGGATTATTTAGGTATCCAAACTACATCTAGAACGGAGTATCATGGCGATATTCTGTCATACATGCTCGGAAGACGTGTGAGAAGGAGGAATATGAAGCTTGTTTCAATGCCGACTTTGATGCCACCACCTAATCCCACATTTTGAGAGACCAAGGACTTTCAAAGGGAAAACTTGCCTCTTAGTTCTCGGATCAACGGAAATCCTCGATAAATTAAGACTAAGAACTTTGATTTCGCTCTAAAAGTGAAGGTGTGCATGTACTTTTCAGCCAGCCCTCCTTGAAACCAGCATGGACTGAATAAGTTCAATTCAGCGTGCTATTTTGTCTACCTTGCTTTGTGTTTTGGTAGGTGGACTGTCGACTTAGTGGTGGCGAATTTTGAAATCTCCAACCAATAAGCTGCACAACGAAAAGAATAGATTTCTCTGGGGATTTTGTATTATTGGACCTATCAAAATGCACGAAATGCGTTGAATCAAAAAAAAAAAACTCTGCCCAATAATGGCCCGTCAATTCTAGATTGCCTGCACGATGGGAGCAATTCTTCCATCACAAACTAACAAACTAACAAACAACACTCTGGAAATGGGGGTTCACATCCCAAACCTTCACCTTTGGCAGCTGACACGTTTTTTGCCTCACACGGCTTTGGAGATCTCCATCTGCTCTCTGATTCGGAGACACTCGGGGGACTCTTATGTCAATTGTCTCCTAAGTTGTCGTAAGAGAGAGAGTGACTTCACGAATGGGAATTTCTGACCCCCAAGGAAGATCCAATGAACCGTGAGGCCTTGTTGGGTTATTGTTATTTCCTGCATGGCGCAGCGTTCTAAGATAACTGACACAAACTTTTGGCTATCTCTCTCTCAAAAGATTTGCTTTGGAAGAAAGTTGATGATCTTGAGATGATTCAAACCGATGACCTCAGCCCCCATGAACTACTGGAGTTTGTTAAAATTCCGCTGTCGGAGTTTTGTGTCCGTTGTCTGCAACCAGGCGCACTGCGAACCCCCATAACGAGGGCTGTTCGTATCCATAGCTATCCATCGTCTCGTTTTCAGTGTGGTTGGAGCATGGAGCAAGGTGTCAATTGGGTTTGTCACAACATAAATAAGCTAACTAAACTCAGCACGAAAGTTTCGCTTCTTTCTACCTGCTATCTTCTTATATTTAATATATTTAATAGCCTTGTTTTTCCTTTACACTCCCCTATATCTGCTAAGGGCCCGTGGAGGATATATCACCACCATTTTCCATCAGAACGGCAGAGAATCCACAAACCAATAATCAACAATGTTATATTCTATTCATGAGGATAGCATTTGGCAGCAGTTCAATACATATATTCTCAATCAGCACCCGTAGAGAAGCCGGATATGCCTATTTGGTTTGGCTGGACTGTTATGGGCAGCTGGCGAAGTCGTGCCCCCGCATTACCCATTCCGGGAATATAAAGTGTTTCCGCTGCTTGGAAGGAAGCCTCTTAAATATTGAGATCTACACAATGCGCAATAAACATAGAGGGAAAATAAGGCAGGCAGAAGCATATTTGATGACGTTGTGTGTTCTCAAGATTTTTCTTCAGAATGTAAACAGCCTTTGTCATTTAAAGTTCGCTTGCAGAGGTTCGAGTGGTTTTTAACTTCTGCATTCCCTGCTTTTTACCAGCCGTTCCAGGCAACGGACAGGAATGGGAGCTTTTAAATATTTTCTAGAATCTAAAGCAATTGTCCTGGTTATTGATTGATAAGAGATGACTCGGTAATGGAAGATCAGACTTCTACCTACATACCATCCGGCTTTCCTGTCAAACCATCCATTGCATCCACTGGTGGAAGCCCAGAAATCTCCATTCCCTTATCATCTAAACCGAGAAACAGGGAACAAGTGCGTAATAGAGAATTATCGGAGAAGAATTACTACTGATTCAAATGCCGACCATGCCATCCAACTAAACTACCAAATAGTTCAGATGACGTTGAAATTCCCGGCCGTTCTTAAAGATCGGAATCCATGTTGAACGGAATGGAGGGGAAATTTTCTGGTTTATAGAGCATTGTTTTGGAAATGATTTGATATGTTCCGTAAGTAAAGGTGGCGAACTGTTGGGGATTGGTATCCACACAGAAAAGAATGAACAATTTCAGCAATTGATATTCGCATGGGGATTGTCTGAGACTTGATCCTCAAAAGCGATCAGGAAACCATTATACGTCCCACCAAGCCCCGATTAACTATGGTCAAAAAACCCCAGCCAGCATCAGAAATGACAGACCTTTAAAGACATCTGTAATGGATGTCGTTAAGTGAATCCTTTCCACCTGACATAACGTCATTGTCTTTTGTATGGATCAAAGGCTCTTTTATGGACCTTGGGCAGAGCTGTTCCTGATAGATGATGTTTAGGTCTAGATAATTAATATATTCTCCAGTCACTAGTCAAGGGGCGTAGTGAGGAGCTTGCGGTTTCTTTTTGGATCAGGTGTCTCTTCAACTCTCAAGATAGGTAAAAGCTGTTCTGAGTCCAGAGTTGGGGGCATAGCAGATGTAAGAAGTTTCAATGGCTCAACTTGTTATTTTTATTTATATATTTTAGTTTTTAAATCCTGAGCGGCGTCCCAAAGTCTTCGGCAAGCACGTTTGACCCGGGAATATTGTTAAAAAGACGTGACGGACATAGGTTGGGATACTCGAGAGACAGTGCTGTTTCGAATTGTTTCAAAATGTTTCTCCCAGATATAAATAGCTATCAGTTAACGCCCTTCTTGGGTTAGCAGTGGCTGCGCACAGGAGATACAATAGATGAAAACTTACTACACACTCTGTGTCCTATATATATCCACATCAACACCACTCCGAAAGCATCTTCTAGAGAATTGTCGGATTCAAAATAAGTTCAGCACGACATAAGTGATAAGGTCGATATTTTTTCCATTACTATGGAAAACCTGTACTGCGGATGAAGGAGGACGAGTTGATTGCCTGAAGGGATTTGGCCTGCTGGCAGTAACGCGCAATGTAGCAGGCGAAGGGCTTGGAGTGTCAAAATCGATCTATATGGGTCGAACAAGCGAGCGAGGAACATAGTGTGCGGCACAGTAGGAGCATTTGTAAGCGTATAATAAAGAAGACGATGCAATCAATTGTATTTTAACGACAATAGCAACTAAATATACTCGCTTCAAAAGAAAAACCACGTTCCAATCCGCTTAGCTTTCTCTTGCAGGGTAAGCTCTTCAAAAGGCTTCTTCGCCCGTAGCTCCGCTGCCAAAGTCCCTTCGGCGCCGCCATCGTACCGGTCAGTGACTAAGTCCATCTCCTCCAGGCTCACAAACTTCGTCCCCTTCACCAGTTTCCAAGTGACGAACATTGCGATCATAACTGGTAATTGAATGTAAAAGCTAACAAAATCGACTCCGTTGAATCTAGGGCGGAAAGAACTCCAGCCCTGGACAAGAATAATGAAGCCGTTAAGAAATATGGAGGCAATCGGGCCATAGGGGTAAGCCCAGTTTTTGAATGGGAGGAGATGCTCCATGTTTTGACGCCTGATGGCGCCGCGGAATCGTAGCGAGGCAATGCCAATTGCCATCCAAGACAGTTGATTGGAAACTCCAACGATGCTGTGGCAGGAACATTAGAAAATGGTTTGACATTTTGAAAAACGTATGCTTCTCCTTTTTTGGGGCTTTTATTTTGCATGTGCAAAATCGCTGATGACTCTGCGATTCTTGCTTTATGGGAAAACGGGGGGTAAAACTTGTTCAACTTACTTTTGCAGCCAAATCCACAGCTGCCCAGCGCCGATATAACTAGCTCCAAAACACAGTGCGCTGAAAGAGGAGGTAACAAGCACCGCAACCCATGGAACCCGATTTCGATTTAACTTCCCCAAAAACGCCGGGGCATGGCGATCCACAGCTAATGCATACATAAGTCGAGACCCAGCAAACAAAGCATGGTTGCCGGCGGATATAACAGACGTCATGATCACTGCATTGATGAAACTTCCAGCCACCCTGCTCCCAGCCTGCTGGAAAACAATGGTGAAGGGGCTAGTGTTGGCGTTCCTATTTGAAAGGCCAGGAAAGGTGTACGGGACGTTCAAGCCGATAATCAGCACGCCAATGACATAGAATATTAATATACGCCAAAACACATTGCGAATCACTCTCGGGAGAGTTACAGCTGGATCTTTTGTCTCTCCTGCAGTGACTGCGATAGATTCAGTTCCACCACTGTAGGGAAAAGAATGTCAGTTCGCTTTGCTGCCACGTTGGTCATTATCAACACATTACTCACTAGGCAAATGCAGCAGTGACAAAAACGGATGCAAATCCACCAGCACCACCTACAAAGGGGGCGTCTCCGATGGTCCAATTCTTTCCCCCGATGTATTTTCTTTCAACGTTACCACCCAAATTGACCACAATTCCAAGGATAATAAAAATCTAGAGATAGATTGTTAGGATATGAAATAATTAATATCTCTCGCTGACTTACCACAATAGTGCTAACTTTCAGAAGACTGAGCCAGTATTCCATCTATTCGGGAATTTGTCATATTAGCAAATGTTTTCAGAATATCATCAGAAACGAGATTCCCTTACCTCGCCGTACGCTCGGACTGTGACAATATTAAGCCCAATCAGAATGAAAAGAAAAATCAAACTTAAAGCCCATCCCGGAAAGTTATCCGTCCAATATCTCAATAAAAGCTGCAGTGCGACAAGATCCGCCGCCGTAGCCACGGCGTCATTAAACCAGTAGTTCCACGTTAAAGCAAATCCAAAAGCATCATCGACGAAGCGGCTGGAGTCTCATTCTGTCAGCATCTCGTTCACCAGTTTAACGTGCAAAGAGAGGCGGCACTTTACCCTGAATATGTGCAAAACGATCCAGCAATAGGGATGAAGGCCGTCATTTCTCCAAGCGACAGCAGGGTTAAGAATACGATGCCCCCCACAATAGAATACGCGATCAACATCGATGCAGGTCCACCAGTTGCCAATGATTTTCCCGTTCCTAAAAATAAACCCGTGCCAATGGTGCCTGCGATGGCTATCATTTGGACCTGTCGAGCAGATAGCTTGCGCGAAAGCTTGTCCGCCACCACCACCGGGGCCTGCGGGTTCTCCAAGGCCAACACCTTTTCAACATCATGGTTGCGATCGGATGTCGGAGGGACGGATTCCATGGCGTATAAATCCGCCGGTTGGAACGGCGAGCGGGTAACAGACGAACTAGCGCGTGGGAGAGAATCTATGGGCGTTTGTGGTGTTTTTCTTTCTTTTTCTCTCTCTCTTTTTTTTTTTTGTCTCAGCTTTACAAAGTCACGGCGGATCAATAGACGAATTGGTGCGCGGGAGAGAAACTCCAGGTGTTTGTGGTGTTTTCTTTCTTTCTGTTTCTCTCTCTCTCTCTTTTTTCTCTCAGCTTTGCGAAGCCCGGGGGGGGTAACAGACAAACTGGTGCGCGGGAGAGAACCTCCGGGCGTGTAGTGGCTTTTTATTTTTATATATTTATTAATTTTTGTTTTTGTGTTTTTGTTTTTTTTTTTTTTTTTGTTGTTTTGTTTTGTTTTGAGATTTTCTATCAGCTTTGCGAAGCTATGGCGGATTGTGCAGTATTAAATAGACAATATATGACGAGCAAGAAGCAAACTTGACATTTGGACGGTTGAGTAGCTAACCTCGATGCGCTCTAAGTATAGTTCATAGGGGGTGCAGCCGAGGGTTAAATAAACTTTTTGAGGTTGAGCTTAAATGTATGAGCAGTCTGTCCCATAACCAAGGAACGTGCAAAGCCTAAGATAGAGCAGCTCTCAATCAGAATGCGAACGTTTTAGGTTCAATTGCGTGATCACTAATGAGATCGCAACATGAACCCTACCTCGCACGAAAGAGCTAGGGCAAAAACATCCGGCCCCTAGCTACCGGCAGAACTTCGGCTGACAAAGTTTTAACCCCGGGCTCGGGAGGGGTAAATGGCCGACGGAAGCGCCGCTGATCGCCCAAAAGCTTCTGCACAGCCGCCAAGATGCAGCCCCAGTGGCGACGGCTTGGGGGCAGGCATCACGCCAAGGATCAAGGTTGGTCTCGGCGATCGTTGGCTACGGCGGAAAATGCAACCCTGATTTGCGATATTGTCTTCCAAGAATTTCTCAGGAACACCAAAATCCACGAGATGTTCTCTTTCCAGACAGGGGAGGAGAGGGTCTAGATTGCAGTTGATTATCATCGAAAAGCCCGGTATGGAGCGGCTATCGCGTTGTGTGCTCTGCTTATGGGAAGGCGCAAAAAAAAGAAAAAGGAAAAAGGAAAAAGAAAAAGGGAATTAATTTACAATCCCATGAGCTTCATTTTAACCAAGTAATCCAGCAGCTAGTGATTCCAAATCCTCCAGGGTTTGAACTTCGACAGGCCCGTCGACGTCGGCATTTTCACGGTGTTTTGAGCGGCTACTGCTTCTCTTCAAGTTCTTACCATCCTCGTCTTCAGGTGAGTCTTGGAACCATTTCTTTTGCTTCTTGCTCGGATGGATTTCTTCTCCTGCAGAGTCATGCTCATCCTGTGAAGCCTTGGCAAAGCGATCTCTAGTTGTAGTTTCGTCGACCGGAGCAAGGACTGCCCCCCCTCCACCCTCTGTTGCTTCTCTCTCTGCCCGGGCCCGTTCCTTTCTTTTCTCCTTCTTTTCCCTCTTTTTCTGTTTCGCAATTTCTTTGTCTCTGATATCAGCAAGGCGAGTCCTCTCCGCTTCGAGTTCGAGGAACTTGGTCCGTTGCGTATCTGCAGGGCCCCGTTTTTTGAAGTCATCTTCATCCTCCATTTCGTACACTTCGTGCGGGTTCCCATCGTCATCGAAGACTAGTTTCGATCCTTTGCCCTTGTATTTGAGAAGCTTCTTCTTTGATTTGAGGAGCTTCTCTCGCCGGTGTGAATCGATAAGAAGCTGCTCGCTACTAGATAGCTGTACTGCTTTGATGTCAGGTTTCGATGTGATGGAGTCATCACCTGAGACTGTACCAAGGTTATCATCGCCCGCGTCGAATCGACGTTTCACAGACAGAAAATCATTATCTTCATCTGCGTCTGCTTTGGAATGATCAAGCGCGTTGCCCGTGATCCCGCCATTGTCCTCGTTAATTAATTTGGAGTAATGCTCGGTGAGAACGTCTTGGTTTCGCCGTTCAAACATGCGATCGTACTTCGTTCTCACAGGTTCTTCCTTTTCCTTCTTGCGATGTTCACCGTCGGTGTCCGTTTCGTCTCCGCTTGACAATGCTGCTAATTGTCGTGAAGCGTTCTTCCTCTTTTTGGTGTCTTCACCTTTGATAAACTTGATCCGCGGAGCACCAGGCAGACCTAAACTTTCAGCATACTCTTCCAGGGGCAAGTCTTTCACTACAAAAACTTCTTTGTCCTTCTGAACATGAATGGATTTGACATAAGATATAAAGGCCTTTTGTCCAAGGTATTTCAACGCTGGATCCTTAAAACACATATTCTGTAGCTGGTTTTTAATACTCTGTTGTTTCTTCGTACGAACATTGATTTTCTCGATGGGAATTTTCCTTTGCTCGAGTCTCTTCAGCATCGCAGCCTCCTCAGTGGGATCTAAGAAGAGAACGGCTCGTCCATTCCGTTCGTAGCGTGCAGTTCTGCCGGCGCGGTGGATGTATGTATCTGCATCCTCCGGGCAATCAACCTGGATAACCCAATCGACGGCAGGGAAATCTAAACCCCTCGCTGCAATATCCGTAGCAAATAGACACGCATGCTTAGCTACGGAAAATTTCTTCGTGATATCCACTCTGGCACCTTGCTTCTGACGTCCGTGTAAATGCAGTAGGGATATACCAGGTTGCATATGTCTGAAGGACTCGTATACAAACCGAACTTGCTTCCCGGAAGAAAAGAAGACCATGATTTTGGATTTCAGACTACTCCGTATAAAGCTCCATAATGTATCTAGCTTCTCAGGAAGAGGCGTGACAATATAATTCTGATGAAGTTTGGCAGGGGTAGCGCTGGATGCAGCTTCATGAACGGATATGTACTCTGGATCCCGCAGGCTCAAGCGCGCAAGGTCCGACACTTTTTGAGTCTGCGTTGCACTAAACAGCATGGTTTGTCGTTCCTTTGGTAAATGCTCGACGATGGCGTCAACGGTGTTTTGGAACCCCATATCCATAATTCGATCCGCCTCATCAAGCACAAGTAGTTGAATACGATTTGTATCAAAAGCCGCAGTCTGATCCATATGTTGCAACATGCGCCCAGGAGTGCATACCAAAATGTTCATCCTCCCTAAGCGTTCCTGTTCCTCCTGCAAGCTCTTTCCACCAATAACCAGCCCAGCAGAAAAGGAATGATGACGACCAATCTTCCTCAAGACCTCAAATATTTGAATCGCCAATTCGCGGGTAGGTGAGAGCACCAGTGCCCCCAGTCCATCGTATTCCGTCCACTGCTTGCGATAGAGGAGTTCCAAAAGGGGAACCAGAAATGCAAGTGTTTTCCCGCTGCCGGTCTTCGCGGCACCTAGAATATCCCGTCCTTTGAGAGCATGGGGTAGTGCCTTGGCCTGAATACTGGTCAATGTTTTAAAATGAGACGCTGAGAGACCATCTAGGGAAGCCTCTGAGAGAGGTAGATCAGAGAATGCCTCAACTGGAGCTTTCACATCCAGCTCGTCGACTCGTTGCTTCAGTGTTGTGAGATCCATCTCTTCTCGTTTTCGTTTTAGGCTTCTGGCATTGTCACGAGCATGTTTGGAATGAGAGCTATTCCGACTATGACGTGAGGGTGCCATTGCTGGAGTAGGGCGCCACACTTTTGCGTCGCGAGCTATATTAAATTTTGTTCTATCCTATGCTGCAGAGAAATTTGAACTGTGATAAGAGTGTTTGGGACCTTTTTTATATTTTTTGATTTTTAATATTTTCATTTTTTTCACTCTGGGCGGAGCTCAAACTAGTTAACTTGTATCTCTGCTTAGTCATCTGCTTGGCATTACTGTATTTGCAGCAGCAGCTCAAGTAAAGAAATGCGCATCAACCTGCAGGGAATAATATCAAACATCACTCTTGAATTAATTTAGTAGGAATCAAGGGATTTTATCGACATGGCTAGCGATGAATTGGATGCACTTGATGCCCTGGACAGAGAGGCGTCGGAATTCACCAAAGTATGAGCAGAAGCTCGTTGCGTTCCCCTCCTAGTTCTGGTTTACTGACAATGAGATTCCTGCAGGATGCGGAAATTGATCGCATTAGAAAAGCATTCCAACTCGATGCGTAAGAGACTTCCAGTTGCAATATTTAAGCGCAAAGCAAAATGTTTCTGCCAGATCATGACGCGTCTAACTCTCATCACACAGTTATGCGGTCCTCGATCTCCAACCAGGTGTCCCAGACTCAGACATTAAGAATCAATATCGCAGGAAATCCCTTCTCATACATCCGGATAAATCCTCAAACCCTGCGGCGCCCGATGCCTTTGATCGTCTAAAGAAGGCACAAACGACTCTGCTAGATGAGAAAGCACGGGCTCACCTCGACGAGTGTATTGCCGATGCACGAAGACTATTAATCAGAGAACACAAATACACGCTTGACTCCCCAGAGCTAAAAACGGAAGAGTTCAAAGTGGAATGGCGGAAGAAGACTGTCGAGGTTCTAGTTGAAGAGGAAGCGAGACGGAGACGGCGGTTAAAGGCGCAAATGCAGGAGGAAGGTAGGGAGAAAAAGAAAGAGGAAGAAGAGATGGAGATGAGGAAACGGAAGAGAGCGGAAGAGAAGGCCTGGGAAGAGTCACGCGAGGAGCGGATTGGGAGCTGGAGGAATTGGCAGAAGGGGAAGTCAGAGAAGGCGGAAGGGGGGAAGAAGAAAAAGATGAAAGTGTTAGGATGATTCATGAATCGCATGCTCTCGAGTGGATAGGTGGGATCCGTGCCTCTTTAAAGAGTTTATCTTTTAACATCTTGCAGGGGTTGGTCGATCAAATGGCGTTACTTTATTCAAATGGCGTTACTTTATTTTAACATTTCAAGTGAACGGAGTTTATGATTGGGAGGATTATTCAGATTCTATCGAATATGCATTAAATAATCTATACAGGCACACACCACCTTGTAGCTCTTTGTTTCAATGAATGTGGCATAACACGACCTACAAATAAATGGCTCCATATCTTATTTACATCACATGTACAGCACCTTCATCCTCGAAATGTGGGCCAGGAAATATACAAGAGTATAAACACATGAATGAATCAGAGGATACCAGCGCGCCGATAAAAGTGTATGAGAAGCCTCCGCCCCAAAACCCCAAAACAAAATGAAAAAAGAAAAAGAAAAAATAAAGAAAGAAAGAAAAGAAAAGAAAAAGAAAAAGAAGAAAAGGCTTTTACATGGACTTCGTGGAGTCATGATCCGCGATCAGTATCATGAAACGTACCCGTCGAATGACATAAACCGGGCGCCAAGGGAAGAGCGAACAGTTACCCCATGGCGATCCTCTTCCTCGCATCGCGGACTGAAATTTCCCAATCCGTGCGAGTCAAGTACACGCCTTCGATGATAGCAACCAGGAGTAACGCAACAGCAACACCTGCCCAAAGCCCCCAGAGGTGCCACCCTAGTCCGAATGCTGTACCCATACTAATTGGCATAGCCACGGCATAGTAACAAAATAGCTGGATATAGCCACCAATCTCCTGACGCCCAAGGCCCCGGAGGATGCCGTTGCAACTAGTTGCGAGGGCGTCAACAAGCTGGAACGAGGCACATAGGGGTAGGATCTGGGCGACCATTGTAGCAACTTCTTCGTCGGACGTAAAAAGGCGGAGGATGCGGCTTCTCAGTAACGAGAGGGCTATAACATTCAACAGACCAACACCAACTGCACCGACCATAGCAATTTTGGCACATGAACGGGCAGCGTTGGTCAATGTTGCACCGATTAGATTGGCGATTCGAGTGCTGATGGCGATGGAGAGAGGGAAAGGGATCTGGAAGGCGATGGCTGATATCGTAGAAAGAATGGATTGAGCAGCAAGCGCAGTGGTGCCGAAGTAGCTCGAAGCGAGCGTTAGGAGCTCAAAAGCAAGAACTTCAGCTTCAACCATAAGGAACCCCGGAAGTGCCAGACGCACCATGGGGCCCCAGTTCTGGAAACCCCGCTTAGTGAAGCCGTTCCAGCACTCCCTCCCAGCAATGAAATAGACGTATAAAAAGAGGAATATTGGGAGGAGGTTATCGGTTATAACAACTGCCAGTGGAGCTCCAACAAAACCTAACCCAAGTTTCTAGCATGACAGGTCAGTATGCTAGAAACGTTTCCATGAAACCGTGACGCCAACACAGAACCACAACAGGAAACACATACCCAGACAAAAAACCAATTCATAAATGCATTGAAAGGAGCACATATTAAGAGAACTGTTAATCCAGCAGAAAAGAGACCTTGCGCCTGGACAAACCGTTTCCCACTTTCAAAACACGCATACGCCGGGGCACCAAGGAGGACGACCTTAAGATATAGACCTGCAAGCATTGCGACCTCTTTATTAGGTATGATAACCGTCAATATCTTATCTGCAAAATACCATACGATGCCAATGGGAATTGTCAGGACCCAGAGAAAATACACCATTCTCTGCATGTGCAGTCCAACAAGGTCTTTGTTTCCCGAACCAAAAGCCTGGGCGCAAAGAGTGTCCAGGCTTGTAGCGAGGCCTTGATATATCGAGTAGCCCGTGATGTTGGCAGTCATGCTCGCGAGGGACATGGCTCCGAGCTCTACTTTTCCAAGATGCCCGACTGTAAAGATGCTGGCAACCGTCAAGGAATATTGCAAAAGAAACGTGACCACCAACGGGGCAGTATATTTGGTCAAAACTTTCGCTTCCCGACCCCATGTTGTGTAGATCAAACCTGCTTCAACTGCTTCCTCCCATTTTCTGCCAACGTCATCGCGGTTGACATGGTCACCATGTCGCCTAGATGATACCAAAAGGGCAGTAGTTTCAGTGGCACTGGAGCCAGGGGCACACTCGGAATCCATTGACTGGATAGATTCTTCGTCTCCTCGCCGGACAGCCGTCTCTGACGCTTTCAGTCTCTGGGACAGCAGGGAACTGATCTGGTTTTGTAAAGTAGCCGCTTTCCCATGGTGGCGCTCCGGAGGAATAACATGGTTGTCTTCCAGTAAGTCCCGTTCTTCCTCCAACGCCTGCTCCACCTCCCAGTCCACTAACGCCTCACGGTCCTGCTCCTGGGAGTGGGGAACAACGGTCCCTCTGGGGCCTGCTGTGAAGAAGCTAGGCCTTCTATAAGATCCAGCCAGAGAATGAGGGCTAGAAACAACAGTCGATGGTGAAGCTGGAATTGACCCAGAAAAGGTTCTCTCTAAATGATCACGGCCTTCTCCATTATTGACGGGGATGGGGCCATCATTGTGTGGATAAATCGGCATATTTGTCTGCAGATGAGGAAGATCAGAGGCAGCAATACTGGCTCTAATTTACAGATATATTCCTGCCTGTTAAAAAGGTAAGCAAGTACTCAAGCAACCAGGAGACTGACATCAAACGACCCCAAATGGATCCATGCCGGATTAATCGCACAATTGCAAGGTATGAAAAAAACAATTGGTGGGATAAATTAAGGGCTGAACCCTCCAGCACAGGGGAGGAGATAAGGGAGGGCGGGTGTGATTCAAGACGGAAAGTAAATAAAATAGTTAGCTACCTATGAACAAGGGGGCACGTTGGCAACAACTCAGTAGCGAAATCATAGATCTTCTACATAGAGATGAACTGCTCATATATATATAAAGATAGAAATGGTTATATATCCCGTCTCTACGCACAGAGGGGATAAATGGAGAGGGGGAGAAGAGATCATGACTCTGCTGGGCTGGCGCGGGAACCTGGGGAAGCTTCTATAAACCAGCTTAACTAACTAGTCAACTGACTGGCTGCCTGGTGCCGGCTGACTCATGCAAGTCTCAACGGCGCGTGGGATCAGCCAGCCAATCAGAGAAGCATGCCATGGGGTTCCCCAAGCTCCACGCCTTGAGTTTGCCCATCTGGGGTTAGCGCGGTATTACTCATATCCGGCACGAATTGCTGATGTTTCCCCATCTTCGTTAGTCAGCACATGCTGATTAACTAACTATGCTGTATTAGTTTTCTGGTCGAATACGGTTATTTATTTCAGTCCGATCATATTTTTCTGTTATGCGATGTATGGTTCCATTTATAAATTACCAGCACAGGTTTCGTGTGCTTTCACCCGACTGACTATTCGTGAGTTGCTCAGCTAAACTAACTGGTTGACGAGATATTTGACAGAACTTTTCCCTGCAGCTACTTGAAACCGGGATCATGCGCTGTGCGAATCACAAGAATATCAAAGACAGATGCTTATCAGCGTTATCCTGGTTGCGAACGGTCGACCCAATTATTCACCTTAACTAAATTCTGACCATTAAATTCCGTCATTGCAACACCTGCTCCAACCATGCCGCGCGAGACTACCCCAGAGCTTGAAGACGCTGCAAACTGCAATACAACCATAGCCAATGCGCTGGGAAGAAAACCAGTCCACGTCACAGCGTATGGGCCCATTTTCCCATTTCCCATTTCCCATTCCCCATTCCCTTTCTAGATCCCATCGTATCCCAGCCGCACTGCCTAACCCCGGGCGCACACAGAGATCTCGCCTCTGAGGGCCCACTCTTCCTCTCTCAACCCCTCTTCGGCCCTCTGCTCTTCGAGAACAAAGCATCCGACGCTCGCGACCACTGCGCAAACGAGCGCACCTTCCTATCATGGCTCCGTCTCTCGATGTACCTCGCCGTCGTCTCCTGCGCGATCATAATGTCCTTCCACCTGCACTACCAACCGACTGAACTCGAGCTGCGCATGGCGCTGCCGCTGGGCATCATGTTTTGGATTCTGTCCTTCGTCTGTCTGGGGAGCGGGTTGGCTACATATATACGAACGGTGACGAAGTACAGTCGGCAAGCGGCGCTGGTGCAGAGTGGCTGGAAGACGCAGGTGGTTTTCACTGTTGTTGCGGTGTCGATTATCGGGACCTGTATCATCCTTCTGAGCACGGGTTCGCCATCTCTTACCTAGCGGTTCTACAGATACCCCCTTGTGGTGGGAGTCAACCCTCACCAAGGTGTGGACAGGTTATGCTTTATTTATTTGGGTATGCTTGGCGTTAGAATTCAGATATCAGGGTTTTTGACTTTCTTGGTCTGACCTTCTGTTCGATCGTTCGATTTATCTCATTCATATAACACATCCGATAGATCCCTTTTTATTATTATTATTATTATTATTATTATTATTATTATTATTTATTTATTTATTTTTTTTTATTTTTTTGTTGTTGTTAGCCTACGTTGTCATGATTTCTTGTGGCTATGCATACGGGGAGCTAGAATCCTGCTTATGTTCTCCTTGCAAGAGAAGTAGGTGTTGGCAGTTTTTGGACGGTATAGGGTTCATTATTGCAATCCTCATTATATCTCGCCTATAGATCCCATGCCGGAATTAATTCGATACGGAAAGGGGACTTGAAGAAGAAATAACTCGTATTGCGATTATATGCCCGAAAATATTTCAGCGAGAGAAACGTCTTCATAGTGCAGCCAAAGTCAATCGAGGTCAGAACATTGCAAGGTTATGGGGTATCGCCCTCATGTGGTTTTGCTCCGCTAAGCTCAGATCAAATGGAATACTAATAAAATAGATAAACGGGAAAAACAGTAATAGCAATTCAAAGCATACGGTGGAGCATGCTGTCTCCCTTGTGCTGCTCGAACTCTTTGGTGCCGAACTTCTCCCACCAGTTGAATAGCAGAGAGTTGCAGATGAGCTTGAACCACGGGGTGAATTTCAATTCGGGCTCCTGGAACATCTGTTTGAGTTCCTCTGCCGTAACGTATCTCGTATCGCGGACTTCGTTGGGTCTCACGTCCAGATCAACGTCGGCCTGGATGAAGAGAATGTAGTCGACTGTACGGTTTTTGAACATGAACCATTAGCTTGACCTTTGATATCACACGAAAACTTAGAATAAACACAAATATTCTTCATCTTACTTTCATGCTCTCCCCACTTGCCATCACTGGGGGCCAGATAGTGAATCCTAGTTAAAAAATCGAACTTCTCCAGTGGAACTTGCTCAGCCTTAATTCCGAGCTCGTGGTTAAGTTTTCTCTGCGCAGCTCTTTTAACACCCTGCACTGCAGCCTCGAACTTTACTCCGCTTTCACCGGGGATGCTAAGCGGGTGAGAGCAACAGGTATTGGTCCACATATCAGGAAACGTGATTTTTTCGGAAGCACGCTGCTGGAGCAACAATCTTTTATTGGAGTCAAAGAGAAAGACGGAGAAGGCGCGGTGAAGGAGCCCGCGATCGATATTGCTCTTCAAGTGGCCTATAATATGTAAAGTAACGTTGCGAAAAAAGGTCAGCACACACAATCCTGTCTGTCCACGGATACGAAACAAAAGCGAAGGATAGCCAACAACATTTGTCCAGCGGAAATTCCGGATAAAGAATTGCACAGGAAACGAAAGTAAGGAGGGAAGAACAGACATGTCTTCTTGCTAGCGCTTCCAATGGGCTGGTCATTCTCATCTAGCACAATGCAGACTTCATCCATCAGACGGATCTGCTCCACATCGTAGCCCTCAAGATCGTCGCTCTCACCGGCAGAGGGGCCACGCTGTGTTCTGGAAAAAGCATGCGCAAGAGTTGGGTTCACATCTGGAAAGAGACTAGTGACATTCTCCGCCGTTATAACTGGAGTTGTCGTCGTCGTCGTCGTGCTTGACATTATTATGGGTGGACATGTAAGGGTGGTAAAATCTCGAGGACGGGGGCTTGACGGGGGCTTGACGGGAGCTTGACGGAGAGGGGTGGTGTGGCGGTAAACCGGGAATTGAATCACGGTTCGACAGAATATATGCTATGACTTCGTACGGAAAGACGCGCTCGAGAGGGTTATGTATGATAGCGTAGAGGTGGATTGCACGGGATCAAAGACTTCAAAGACAATGAAATATTTAAAATCCCTTGGCGGTTGAGTCGAAGTTCGGCGTTGAGGAATCACTCGGGTAACCTTCCTTGGAACTTGTCCGCCTAATTAACCAAAACAACCAATAACTCCGCAAACATCAGATTATATACTCTTGACCTCTTCGAAACAGACTTTCAATTTAAACCTACAACCCACCGCAATTGAGTTTCATAGTGATTAAGTCTCGTTTATGTTTTGCGTCTTTCGACAAAAGTAGGAGAGCGGAGGAGAAATTTAACATTTACAGACCGACAATGAGATGCTTTTGTTTAATTGATTGCTGTCAAAGGTGCCTGTTATCGATGAATACTTAATGTTTTCAATCATTCAATGCAGTAAAAGATTATAAAAGATATCAGGTTCCTAATCCAATGCCTGATGCTGCGGAACCTATCCCTGACAGCGGAGACGCACGGCCATCGACCATCCAACGATCCAAGACTTTAGTTTACTAGTTATCATAATCCGAACGCTTTACCTCCCAGAGATTATAAACGATGCCGTCGGGCAACGAGGCTTTGCCCCCTCTTGCAGTGCTCGCTTTTACTCTTCGAATACCCATGGAGCTTTTCCTAGGGACCCTTTTGGGATAACCCGTTCTAGCTATTCTCTGTCAGCTTTGGCACCAGAATGCAAGACGCTATCCCGAGCTTGCGGTATGATGGATGAGGAACGGATCCGTTCTCTGTATTTTGAGAAGTTGGCTAGCGACAACACCAAATCCTGTCCTTAACAGATCATGCGGGATCTATGTATTTGGAAACATCTTTATCCAACTGCACCGGAAAGGAGGTGTTGGATTTTGCAAAACTTTTATTTTATGGAGGTAAATGATCGATCAATATCATACAAACAACGCATCCTGTGATCCCTCAGCCAACCTTTTACTTGAACAAATATGGGGGGATATATAAAACTCCGGATGTCATCTCCTAAAGGAATATTTTGATACATCAGACAAAGAGCATCATCTCTGTCCCCGATTGCCATCAAGGAAATGATCGTGCTATATTCCAAAGTCCGTTATTCAGAGATTGACAATCCATCAGACAGGCCCCTTTTCCCTATGTCGTACAGGGGATTGTGAAAGAATGATCCTGCACTACCATACCAAAGAAAGGCTCAATAGTGCTTCTTTTGGCGCCTTTGAAGTGCGGGGAGAGAGAAAGGTCCGATAATCCAGTACATATGTTTCTGTCATGCAAGGAAGAGCCGTCGTCGGAAGCTGGGCCTAATCCTCCGTCTTTGCTGCTCAAAAATATCCCACAACTTTTAGAAATTATAGAAATGCAATGGAAGGGTGAAGCTCCTGCAAGCTCTGGTACTTTTCGCGAATATGGAACAGTCGCTCCCATTAGCTGGGGTCATTTTCGCCCTTTTCATGACTCAATATCTCCCTGGATTCGCAACTATGACAAGCATATGCAGCTTACATGGAATTATCAGAGAAGGGCTTTCGAACAACGAGGCTCTTGGTATATAGAAATCTGAAATGATCTGAGTTGAGAAACAAGGAATACATTGGTGACGCCTGGAGCAGCCCGCAGGATTTGATCTCTGGGACTTTTCCTGTTTTCCCCCTTCAGTTCTCGACGATGCGGTCATAATCAACTTTCAAATTCCAGAGAGTATTTTTTTAAGAGTTAGTTTTCACTATCAACTGGCTGATTTGCGATGCTTATTCAGCATTTATATATCGATCAAGGATCACCTCCGCCAGTAAATGATTCTGCAATATGCATGGAAAAAAAAAACCGAAGCACAATGGAAGGTTCGGAACTCCCCAGAAATGTAGAGTTCTCAAGCTAAAATTGACAGCTGTCTGAAGAACACAGAAATTGGTATGTGCGTACTCCAGAGTAAGACAAAGATCTTCAACGTGCATAACGACTTGTGTGCGGTCAGTTTTCCAAACCCGAAGCTTCATTTTCGTGCTAGCTACCCTTTTCGAACTCACGTCCGCGCGTGCATGAAATGGAAAGTCGAACAATTTCGAAGGCCCCAAAACGGATATATTGTTCCTTAAACGTGATTGCATAAATATCAATCTTCCCTTCGTTCATTTTATTCTTACATACATTGTGCAACTATGCCCATGCGCCCAGCCAGGCCAGATCGTTCATGCAGGTCCCGGGTCAATATCTGTTCACTCGATATGCCAACAGAATGGGCTGTGCGGTGATTTCAAAACTAAGTACTCCTGTCTCATGTAAGGAGGAAGCATAAGTGTAAAGCTTTTTTAATTCCAGTTACCCATTCACGGCTTCATGTATGTACTTTACCGTACGTATAGATCCATATTTTGACTTACAAACCAGGAAATGAAATGAAATTCTCAATTTCCCATATCCTCCCTCCGGAAAGCGGATACAGTACCCAAGTAGTTCACGCTTGTTGTATCAGGACAAATAGAGGGAAGAGCAATAGAAAATTGCACTGTTAAGTAGACCATACGGATTTTTAAAAATCTAGACAGAGGCGATGCGAAGCAATGATAGTTGCCCAAGTAACTAGAAAGATAGATAAAATGAAATAAACGCTGAAGGTTCAGAAATGATGAAAGGTCGCAAAGGCCAACAATCGGCCCGCCTGCACAGGTAACGTGGTTGGGGAAGCCCCTATAGAATAATATAGGAATCGACAAACTCTCTCCAATTCCTCAACCCAGAGGTTGGTTACTTAGTTAGGTCGCAACACAAAATGGCCATGGATATCCTCTCCCTTTGTTCATTCTCTTCTCCACAGTATTCGGGGAAAAGCAGAGGCTCCGAAATATGCGGATCATGCACGGAATATGCAGGGGAATGGACATTGACCGATACCCATGAATAATATTTATTTATTTTTATTTCCTCCCCATCAACGGTCTTGATTTACACATTCTCTTTGGACTCCAAGTACTGCAGTACTTATTGTCTCTTTCAATAGTTACTGGCCCAGACCCCACATACATATTTTGCCCCTGTTGCACTGGCCGTGCTATCACTTTCCTCATGCTTTGGGCCTTGTGATGTTAGTTGGGGGCGGGGACAGTTATCGATCACGATCATCAGGAATCATGAGAAGCCACAAACGGGCCGTCCTATGAAGGCGCTTAGTCTGAACCAAAAGAACGATCGTTGAACCAGCAAGAATACGGGAATGGATCCGGGGAGCAAGGGATGCATGCAGATCCCGGCCGGAAAATCGATTGGCTGGGATGAAAGTTATTCCTACGATCAAATGTCAATTCTAGATACGATGAAAGAAAAATAATTATCTTGCTAACCGAGAAATAGTTTATACAGCCCATATCAATGAAGCAAGAACTCGGCCCGCTCCCCTATATATGATTTTTCTTGTGATTTGGAAAGAAATCTAGACCACATCTCTCGAGATGATCAGATCCCTAACGTCAAGCAAGCAATGTACAACAAATTGTAGTTTCAGATTGTAGCATACCGTCACACATGCTTCTACAAAATCCGCTGCATTGTGATGGCCATTGGGGTTGGCCACTTTGTGAGCCAACAGAATGTGGCTTTCGGATAGGATTACCCGAGAGGGGGACTGATGAACTTTCAGATAAGTGGATATTGGACATGCAGAAGAAAGTTTCAGGAGCTTAAATCAAATTGAAGCATACAATCTAAATAGAGTTGAGAAAATTGCATTACGAAATAAAGGTACAAGAATTAAAAAAGAAAAGAAAAGAAAGTTAAAAGCAACAGGTTATGCAAAGCAAACCATAACGTGGCCTCGGGCCAAGAATGCAAGGCACCAAAAGTATGAACCATCAACTGGAATTCCACACCATAACCGTCTTTGCTCCGCTCCCTGATTTCCTGTGCCGTGGTCTTATTTGTGACACCTACATTTTCATAGATATAACCAGAAAAAGGGAGATCAAAAATAAAACAACAATAAATAACAATAAATTAACAAAACAAAACCAATATACAGTGTACTGCTGAAAGCCATGGGGACCAGAAAATATAAAACTGAAATAAGCATTGACATCACAAGCAACCACCCACGGTACACAATATACCATGCGATAATCACAGCAGTGGTCTTTGTGTGACAGGTTTTAAGAGTCAAAAAGGGGTTTCCCTTTGGCCCATGGGTGGGAATTTACGCTTTTCTCTTTGCCAAAAAAAAAAAAAAAAAAAAAAAAAAAAAAAAAAAAAAAAAAAAAAAAACAGAAAGAAAGAGAGAGAGAGAGAGAAGAAAAGAAAAAAAGAGTACAGAAAACGAAACAAATAATTGGATATTTTCACAAATATTGTGGATATGCATTGGCCGTATCATCGAGGTATGGCGAAAGGTACGAGGTATTTAACTTTTGGTCATCTGTTTCGGGATATGTAGATATGGGATCGCCGTATGGGACAGGAGGGGGTTCGATAAGATCAACCACAACTGTAAGATCCGCAGTTTGGCGTTGAGCTTGACGAAGCTCTCTTCTGCACCCATCCTCGCGATGTCTATAGAATTGACTTCAATATCCTGTGAATTTTGCACAATAACAGAATGAATGCACTGATGTCTTCTCACCTTTTAAGTGTGTCCTGACGAGCAAAGTAGTGGCCACATTGATCACAACCATGCTGTCTTAGTTTTCTATGCACCTAGAAATGAATATCAACATATTTTCTTTCGGACAGAAGAGAATGCTAGATAAATCGGAGAAACATACACTATCGACATGTCTTTCAAGGTCAGTTTTCCGAGTAAATTTTTGCGTGCACTGGGGAGCAGCACATTTGTAAGGGAACTTTCGATTCGGATCATGGATTTTCATGTGCGATTTGCAGTTCGAATTCCTGGTGAATTTCATTCCACATTTCTCACATGTATATTTCCCAGCCGTTCCGTATGGATTTCTCCTTGCTTGTTTCCTGATACCACTAGACTGAACTTTACCTGCGTCGCCATGAGAGACTGCCACATGTGAGCGCGAAGATCCTAGAGGGATTTTAAGAATCCTATTATTTATCATGAGTCTTTCGCTGTTGTGATTCTCCACGTTTGTGTTCTCTGCGCTGCCTTCGAGTTCATAAAGTATAGCATTAGAATCACGGCCTAAGTTCCAAGGTATGGTACAGCCCATCTGCTGGTGCTGCTGATGCTGCTGAGACATGGAAAACTCTGTTCCCTGTCTCGAAACTGGAACTGGCTGATAGTGAAGACCACTATGATATGAGGCCACAAATCGCTGCATCATTGCGTTGCCCACCAATTCACGATGTGCGGGACTCGAGTATAGCATTGAGGTAGCCGAATGAAGTTGTGTACCATGTACAATCGATTGAGCCTCTTCAAATGGAAGAAGGTCTGATATCGCTCCCATGGGAGAAAAAGCGTGACTTGAGCCACATTCACGTTGCCATACTTGAGGCGGTTGTAGAAGCGACTGAGACGGTGAGCACATAAATATTTGCGAGGGACTGAAAATACCAAGCCCAGCAGTCGCAGGCGAATCGGCTGAGAGGACTTCCTTTTGCGCACAGCTTTGGGGAGGAGTAGGGTAAGGAGAGGAGGCATTGACAGCTATGGGATGACAGGCAGATGTATAGAAGTGCAGAGAGTGTATCGCATGAGACCTAGGAGTGAGGTCCATAACTGGCAGAGATCGAATACAATGACGACAACAGATCTTGAGCAAAATATAGAGCAGTAGCAAAAAAAATATGTTCACAGGACAAGTGAAAATATATTGATAGTGAAGCGGTAGTAAAGTAAGCAATGGTTGGAGCGAAACTCTGTAGTGAGGAACTGGTGTATGTAGCGGGACAAGAAATAAAATACCAAATGAACAAAAAGAAAACAAGTGAGAAATTTGGGAAAGCAGAATAAAAAGAATAATAATTATAAAATAAAAATAAAACCCTGGATAGGGCATCGACCCCAGCGGCCAGATAACCACCCCTGAGTCCTATGGTTTGGTTAGGTACCATGGCATGTGGAGAGATAGAGCGATGCACGAGCGAGTCGAAAGGACGAGCGTGAAGAAAAAACCCTGCATAAAACATGCAAAAGACAATATGAGAAGTTGAATGAACGTCCTGCCACCGCTATCTGTATGTACTGTAAAATACATTTGCTTGCAGCGAGCCTAAAGAATTCGGCTGGAAACTAAAATGGCATAGACGGACCCGACAGTACGGTATGCGCATGCGCCTTATCTCACAGTCCAAAACACAGGCAATGGGTTAATTAGTTGGAGAAATTCCTGGGCAGCAATAGGTGGATTGGAAAAACTGTGAGATTTAAACGAGGGAACAGGTAGAGGGGCCTCTTTTGGTGTTGTATCGGTTCAAGCAACCCAATGATCTTCTCAACACTTTACTCAACTAGACAGGCTCTTCTCCGTCTGTCGGCGTTGCAGAAATTCAAAATGAAAAACATAGCGGGTGGAGTATATATGCGGGAGATCTGCTGAACATGAAGAGAGGCGCGAGGCGCGTACAAGTGGATAGATTTAAATATAACTTGTCAAAAATGAGTGGGTGAAATATGTGTGGAAAATTCCGGAACCGCCACGCAACACAGGGCGTGCTAGGATATCCAGGAAATGTATCTACCAGGGAGAGAGAAGTTATCCTTACCAAGCATATTGAAAATGCTGTGTATACATTTTGTGCATATCCGACATCAGATGTATTAGCCATAATTGCTTTTTGTTCTGGCGTTAAAATACTCAAATTTCAATGATTCCACGGGGAAATGGTTGCTGCCAACTGATCGATCGGGCTGCAGATGTTATCCACAACTTCAACCATGTCTGTCAGGCGAACTGGGGCCGCAATGGATCCGTGATCCACTTCTCTTGGCGCAGAGCGGGAACTGGCTTTAAAATATCTTTTCCCTGCAAAAGAACACGGCGGGAAAAGCCTTGACGACGACGAGTAGATAATTTGTGTGCTGGAACCCTCACTTGAATGCGAGAAAATGGACGGGACGACGAGGGTGGACATTGGGGAATTGTTTTCGCCGAGCCACATAGCGTCTACTGTTCTCATATGCAAGAATAATAGCTAAAATATGGAGAGTGAGTTACCTTCAAGAGTGTTATCCGGACCTAGCATATCGATCCAGAAGGTAAGAGTAGTCAGAGAGGGCGAATGCAAGGAGAGGTATCAGATTCTTGCAGTGAATCATGTGAGGTCGTACTTGTTGGACTTGCCATCCTACCACATCTATATACAGTCAGGACAGGTATTGGCAAATTATAACTTACCAATGGGGGCAGAGAGTTCAGTTAGACACCGGGGAGTTCACGCTTCCAGCACATAACGGAAAGTCTAGGTTTAGATGCAAGTTGCTGACACGGTTTGCGGGGTGGACTGCGCACAATAAATGAGTCTGACTGAAAAAGATATTTTTTTCGGGTATGTGTCATGATCTATAGGTTAACAGATTCATCTCCATGTGTCTGACTAAAAATATGTTTCCTCACCTCTGCTAGGCTCAAACCCATCAGACTAGAAACTGAAAATATCAAAGAATATTCATCATACAGACGAATACCAGCGTAGATGAATTTGTGAACTTGGTCACTAGGCATATTCGACTTTGAGTTTGCAAGGAAATGCTGCAGCCACAAAAGTCAAAATAATGACGCAAGTGACAAAAAACAAAAATATTGATAGGCCAACATAATGCTGCTAGCAGATGATGTTGGTACTGCCAGTGGGTGAGGATTCAAGGAATGATGTGACTTGCTCTTGGAAAAGTGATGTGGTGTAGAGTGTGATGTAGTTATCTCACACCAGCTAGAGGTAGGTAGAGGCTTATGGATGAGTGAAAATCCGCAAAGCAAACAATTAGCGTTGTTAGTGTCAAAATCACCTAATCGCAACAGCCAATGGATTGTGAAAATATCCCCGTCATTGTAAACTGGGCTGCAGCAACAACGGTTCTGGGCATCAACCTTACATCCTGAGCGATGTCCTAATATCCAATCATTTCAGCCACTTTCCCCTTTGCATAAAGCGGTCAATGCTTGGCGGGATGTGAAGAAAGGGTTTGACGATCATCTTATACATATTCGAGAGAGTTCGAGCATTTAAATGTCATTATTATCATGGCATCTGTTAGTGATGGGCTTTGAAAACTACCCCCGCCAGTCCGAAATTCACTCAAGGAACATTTGACGGTCATATCCAAAGGAAGCTTTGACTAACATCCACGACATCTGCTGAGAGTTATCCCAAGACAACATTGTGAAAGTGGAGAGAAAACGTAGATAATATGTGAGCAGTCTATCAACTGCCTTCATTACTCAAATTTCTGCTGCGTTCTCAACGAGCGGGTGGATGAGGCGTGATACCAATGTAAAGAATAGCCACCACAGGGAGAAATTTTAGGAAAGCCTTCGTCTAACCCACAGCTCATAGGATTAGCACCAGATATGACCGACGGATACATTTCCAGTGTTGAACAACTAGGCTACCATGTCCTTGAGTACGGGTATCTATGCATAATCAGTTCTAGCGTAAATGGGCCGGATGAAGCAGTGGTCAAAGTCGGGGGTGGCGGGAGTTACTCACCAAGCTACCGAAGTTGAATTCAGGCTCATCAACGAGCAGATCCTCCAATAACCGGTCAGATTCAATGACGTGTGGTATACATTTTGACAGATGCTCAAATCTGTCTTGGAACTAAAAATAAGCCTTTTAACGATAGGATATCGAAAGATATGTCTGTGATCTGTGACGTAGGTACTTCCCTGACTCCAACTAATGACGACTTCGAAAATCCCCGTTAGCAAGAAGCGCGCGTATCTTTAATCATATATGCGCAGCAGAGTCTGCCATTAACAGTAATCATACAACACTGAGCCACATCTCCTGATCGTAAAAGCGCCCGAAACGGAAGGGAATGAGATTCATCAAGATGTCTAGGGCGGTGAGACCCAAAACGGCAGGGAGAACGATTCATTATGATGCCTTAAGCAGTGGGAGATGAACTCACAAGCAATGAGTAATGCAAGCCCCGTCCCAATGATTCCTAGCTCCCACAGGCTCCAAAAATTCATTTGATAGAATGTAATTCATGGCTCCCGTATGCTACTAATTTCGTCGCATGAAAATGCGGAAATCCAAACGTATATGAGTACTTCAACAAGGCTGGTTCAAAAAGGATTCCGTGCCATAAGAACTGAAGAGTATAAAGCGAGGAACGACAGCAAAAAAAGAGAGTCTCAAATGATTTCTGGTGGAATGGAACACGCAGCCTCGAATACGGATTGGTCAATCACGCATGCACAAGTTGACAGCGGGGAAGAGCTTGACTCAAATCATTTTTTCCTTGGTATAATAAATGGTTCCCTTTGTGGAACAGCCGTGGTTTTTCTTTCAAGTGGACATTGAGAGAATCCTATAATAATATTGCTCCAGTCCATAGATTATTGACATATTACTGGATAATAGACTGAGATAAAACCTTTTGAGTTTGCAATTGTTACAATTTCGCATTGACACTCGAAAATATGGAATATACGTCGGCTTCAAGATCTCCTTCCGAGGAATTGGTGCCGGTGTTATTGTTATTTCCGAGAGACCCTTTATTAATTTTTTTTGTCCCATATGCCAAGAGTCGTGAAACCAGTGAGGAATGCAGGAAGAAAGGCCGGCGTTCATGGCCAACTAGATCTTACCTATATGAGGCTCTCTGCACGATCCTATTGCATAGGCTTCAGTATCAAACCTAGACATCCTCAGAGTATATGCCTCGAGAAGTTCGTCGAGAGGGTATGTTAAAGAGTTGCCAAACCACAAACTCTCAAGCATATCCTCGACTCTCGTTAAGATCCCAATAGCCATCATCCCAGTTTAGAATCCTGGTGGTTGTCAGTGCTGCTCTGTTCCAGCAACAGGCGGAATACGTGGACATATACAAACTTTAAAGCTTATATAAACGATAGGATTGTGGACCGTCCAGCAACGATAGTGAGAGGCATTTTCAAAGGAGTCAAGCAGTTGTTGCCCACATTTGGTCAAAACTGTAAGGGGCAACTGGAATTGCTTGTATAATAGAGCTAAAATCGTATCAGTATATCTTCCAACTACCAAGATTTTCGGAGCTGAAAACATACTCTGAGAGCTTCTTTATGATTGGGGCAACGGGCTTGTCATCAGCAATCATAGGGAGTTCAAATGAATCATTATCTGGTAGAAATATCGACAAACTGTCTGGTCGGGACATAGTTTCGATGCGTCTGGACGGATTGTGCAGGCCACATCAAACAACTTCTATAACAATTCAGAGCACTATATATATAACTTTCCTCAAGTTATTCCTGCTGATTCCATTTCAACAAGAGTCCGATGAACCTTGGGCACTGATATTTGCACATTAGCTCACTTGTCCGTTCAAGACATTACCGAAGAAATTTACGGCAGGGTGGCACGGCAGTCTGAAAGACCATTCCAATAAACCAATACGGGAATCCCATTGGATATATGAAGTGGAAATTGATGCCGTCAGATAATATCTTAGAAATATATTTCCAATATCTCTATGCATTATCCTTGATGGCGTTTGCAAAACAATTTTGGGGTTTAGTTCCCAGATGGAATTGTATTTGGTTCCACGTTAATCGGGGACGAGTTGGATGCGGCTATTCCAAAAGAGAGATTTGGTTGTTTTAATACAGTTGTTACGATGGAGACGCCCAAAGTCTGCGATAATTAGCGTAAGATACAACGACGATACACTCGTTAACTAGTTAGTTATCACATGAGTGTTTTGCTTAGCTAAGCAGATCTGGATCACCAAGTTCCAACGTCATACCGGCCTGCGCATCTTCAAGCATCATATGGCGTGGTCCAGCATATCAAGGGCTATTTCGACGTGACGAGCATCTGCACCCGTTCCGGTGCTTTAAATGCGATGCTTATGACGTCACGCCTACTGGCAAAGATTCGTGAAATACCAAAGAAGACTTTATAAACTCAAATACATCAAGGCATAGGACAGGCAACATGCTTTCAGGCTGCCACTTGGGGTGTTGATAATACTTGAGCTCCTAACGACCCTGAGCTCCTAACGACACCATGGGACAGGGCTATTCCATCACCACTTTGTCAGCTGGCTCTGCCGGCATCGATGTGCCAGAGCTCGCGGACCTCGTATACGAAAAATCCTTGGGAACGGCTAGGTTCATGAAGAGCATTCGTGCCCGACATAGAAATGGTCTCGTTTTTGTTAAGGTGATAATAAAGCCGTATCCGAGCATGAAACTGGATCCTTATGTCAAGGCCATTCTACGTACGTGTTTGTTTCTGCGATGAAGCAGCTGTCATAATCTAATTAAGTTTGGGTAGATGAACGAGATATACTAGAGCAAGTTCCAAATGCCCTTGGGTATCAGCGGATACTGGAAAGTGGGACTGGAGGTTATCTTGTCCGTCAATATATTCATAGTTCACTGTACGATCGTATGAGGTATGTTCATAACAAACGCCCCTCTGATGATGAAATACAGTCCTGTTTAACCCTGTACAGCACACGTCCATTCCTCGAAGATATCGAGAAGAAATGGTTAGCGTACCAGCTACTATGCGCTCTACGGGATTGCCATTCCCATGATATCTTCCATGGAGACATAAAGACGGAGAATCTGCTCGTAACGTCCTGGAACTGGTTATATTTATCGGATTTTTCGTCGTCATTTAAACCAACATTTCTTCCAGAAGACAATCCGGCCGATTTTTCATTTTATTTCGATACGTCTGGCCGCCGGACATGTTACTTAGCTCCTGAAAGATTTCTCGTCACGGGAGAAGAACCTGAGGGTAGGGGAATGAACTGGGCAATGGATATATTTAGTGCTGGTTGCGTCATTGCCGAACTATTTCTCGAGTCTCCGATTTTCACCCTCAGTCAGTTGTATAAATATCGAAAGGGGGAGTATGACCCAGAACATAGCCATCTGTCAAAGATAGAGGATGCCAATATAAGGGATTTAGTCGTTCATATGATCCGTGTCGACCCGGAATCCAGATACTCAGCTGAAGAATGCCTCAATTTCTGGCGCCACAAAGCTTTTCCTGAATATTTCTACAGCTTCCTTCACCAATACATGGGGCTCATTACCGATCCCTCGTCTGGTGGTGCTCGTATTGGCCTCAGCCCTGGTGACCTGCGAGAAGCCGATGAGCGCATTGACAAAACCTATATGGATTTCGACAAAATATCATATTTTCTGGGCGTTAATGCTAAACCTACTATCGACGGGTCAAGTCTCACATACCCATCACTTAACTACCCCGATTTCCCCCTTCAACTCGATTTACCGAATCATGGCCACCAATATTCGAAACCACAACCTGAATCTGATGATGGGACATTGATATTTCTCACACTTGTTGTTTCAAATCTACGAAATACTGTAAAATCATCAACTCGAGTTAAAGCCTGTGATATTCTGTTGGCCTTCGCTGAAAGAGTTCCCGATGAAGCAAAACTAGATAGGATTCTGCCGTTTGTGATGTTTCTACTTACTGATCGTTCAGATATTGTTAAAGTGGCTGCAATCCGAACGTTAACACAACTTCTCGCCATGGTCCGTGTGGTTTCCCCGGTCAATGCTTACATCTTCCCAGAGTATATATTTCCCCGCCTCCAGCCATTTATACCCAGCCTCAGTTCAAATCCCAGCCCAATCGTTAGGGCAACCTACGCTTCCTGCATTGCGTCTCTCGCTCAATCCTCCGTTCGGATATTAGATATGATTCAAACCTTGCGCTCGGACATCCGACTGGGTTCGCTTGTCCCAGAAAGCACAGAAGCAGGTTGGACGGAAGGTGTGTCCTACCATAATCTTTACGACGTTGCTCAGGTTGATCTTCTTGACTTTTTCGAAGCTCATACAAAGGCTCTCCTTACGGATAATGATGTTTCCGTTCGTCGGGCCTTCCTTGGATCTGTCTCCAGTCTTTGTGTCTTCTTTGGTAACCCGAAGACAAACGAGGTTATTCTGAGCCACCTCAATACTTATTTGAATGATAAGGATTGGATACTCAAGTGCGCATTCTTTGAAGCAGTGGTTGGAGTCGCAACATATGTTGGAAGTATAAGTTTAGAAGAATTTATTCTACCACTTATGGTTCAATCAATGACGGACCCAGAGGAGTTTGTTATTGAGAGAGTCCTTCGCTCTCTTGCTCGTATGGCGAAACTGGGGCTATTTCAACGATCAACGACATGGGATCTCCTTCATATCGCGGTACGATTTTTCGTCCATCCTAGCATATGGATACGTGAGGCCGCCGTTCAATTTGTTGTGGCTTCAACAACGTTCCTCTCCCCAGCCGATACATATTCCATTATATCACCCCTTGTTCGTCCTTTCCTCAAAACCAACACAACAGACATATCGGAAACCCAGCTTTTGGATGCGCTGAAAAAGCCGCTATCCAAAAGCGTGTATGATATGCTATTGATATGGGCAATCAAGTCTGAAAAAGGCCTCTTCTGGAAAACTGCTGCTCGAGATGGAACATTTGTTCTGGCAAGTCCGCCTACTCCAAGTATAGGGAAAATGCGGCCACGGAGCGGCAACTTTTCGTCTAACGCTCTCACCAAAAATGAAGAAGATGAGCAGTGGCTCGCTCGATTGAAGAATATTGGGATGACCCAGGATGACGAATTCAAGCTATTGGCTCTCAAAGAGTACATATGGAGAGTAGCGATGAGACGGGCAAAAGAAGGAGACACCAGTTCCACGGTGCCTCTATCCAACATTATATCTTTAACTCAACACGGTGTAACTCCGCAAACGGTCTTCTTTGATAAAAATCAAGGGATGGAACAGCAGCAATCATCCATTGACAAAGCCGATGCACCTGGAGAGAGAAAAGTTCATACAATTGCCGATGCACTTCTTGACGCCTCAACCACAATTAATGCAGCGCCTGGTTCGCGCCGTAAGAACATCCCACTCAAGGGCAGCAGGCGGGTAGAAAGCGTAAGCTCTCTTGCTGTGCCCCATACAGTTTCACCTGAGTCGCCATCCAAGAACCCCCGTGCGGGGTTGCACGATTCGTCAGCATCTCCATCTGATGTAGAACAAAGAGATAATTTCCTCAGAAACCGAACTGAAACCGTATCGGAACGTAATACCTCGTTGGACCGTAATGGTTCTGACAATCATGCCATTTCCCATCCGGACGGCAAACCTCATCGTCGATCTTCTGCCATAAACCTCCTCAACCGTAATGAAACCACCAAAGCATATGCTGAAACGTCAACTACATCCATGAATGCTTTCGGTAAAGTGGATGCAACCTTTCAAAGAGACCAATTCCGGCCATCGCCGCTCTCCATGGTGCAGGACGTCAATGTTCCACCAGAGCCACAGCAGCAACAATATCGCACAAACCATACGTACCGTGGCAATGATCCTACAATACTCAAGCTCCTGGATGCGGTGTTTGCTGAGAATTGTCCCACTGATGTATTTGAGTTTGGTCCTACTGTTTCCCCTGTGAGCGCTCATCATCCCATCAAGAAAGCCAGTTTCCAAGAACCAGAAAAGCCCTGGAGGCCTCAAGGAAACCTTGTTGCAATGTTCGGTGAACACAGTGGACCCATAAACCGCATTGCAGTCGCCCCTGACCACGCGTTTTTTGTCACAGCCTCAGATGATGGTTCTTTGAAGATCTGGGATACCACGAGGCTAGAAAAAAACCTTACACCGCGATCGCGACAGACCCACCGCCACAGCAATGATGCGAGAGTGAAATGCGTTACATTCATCGAAAACACTCACACATTTGTCAGTGCAGCTACTGATGGAAGTATTCATGCTGTTAGGGTTGATTATCGCAGTATTAATGATGCTGTTCGATATGGGAAACCACAAATTGTTCGCGACTATAACCTTTCTTTCCATTCAAATAACTCAGGTGAATACGCCGTTTGGATGGAACATTATCGGTCGGAAACCCATTCTATCCTTTTTGTAGCCACGAATAGATCCCGAATCTTGGCGTTAGACATGAAATTGATGACCCCTCTATATACCCTCGAAAACGCAGTTCATCATGGAACTCCCACAACATTTTGCCTGGACAGGAAACGCAACTGGCTTCTCCTAGGCACATCTCACGGGATTCTTGACCTCTGGGATCTGCGGTTCCGCATACGAGTAAAATCCTGGGGTCTTCCCGGCGGAACCCCAATACATCGGCTGCTTATCCACCCGCTTAAAGGGCGAGGTAGATGGGTGTGCGTGGTGGGAGGTAGCAACAACGGTTCCGAAATTATGGTATGGGATATCGATAAAGTCCAATGTAGAGAGGTTTACCGCACTGCGTCTGCGGCTGCCAATCCCGTTAATGGAAGCAAGGATTCGCCCAAAGCTAACACAAGGAAGAACACCAACCTGGTAGCGGATATTAGCTGGAAGAACTATGAACCGTGGCGTGTCGATGAGGATCGACCTGAAAGCATGCTGGGCCGATTTGCCAGCAATCCCCAGTCGTTTGCGGGTGTCGAGCCAAGCTTAGGAAACGAGACTGGTCTTGGCTCATCTAGCGGTGGCGACATCCGTGCCCTTGCAGTTGGGCTTGACGTACCTGAAAATAATCAGGATGGGTCCAAATACGGCTTTTTGATATCTGGTGGATCGGATCGGAAAGTCCGCCTCTGGGATGTCACACATCCTGATGCTTCGATGGTGATCAGTGGTCTGGGGGTAGTTCCTGACGGAGTTCCACAAAAACCACGATATGACACAACACACCCCACTCCGTCGTTAGCAATAACCACTGAGTGGGTACCTACTGGCGGGACGTCATCTAATGGCAGTGCCAAGGACCTGGATTCCGCAAAAACCCGTGGAAGCAAAAATGCGGCGACAGGACCAGCGAAAGCTAGCCATCCTCCCAGGAGTACAGTAATCAGTTTGCAACAGCAGCAGCTGCTGAAAAGTCATCTCGATTCGATCCTTGATGTTGCTCTCCTGGAAGTTCCGTATGGGATGACTATCAGTGTGGATCGTGGTGGGATGGTATATGTATTTCAATAAATATCTGGGTTAATGGTTACGTGTATAGGCCAGGTCTTTAATTCAAATACAAGCATGCAATCGATACTTATACATCAAATCCCTGTTCAACTTCACACCAAATAATCGTACCTTTGATAGGATCGAGAATCACTTTTAATATACTCCAGTGATTTTTTCAATCCTTAAATCAGACATGCGTCTGCTGTTTTCAGAGTATGCTTCCCTCGATCACTTCTATAACAGGATAAGAACGATTGGAAACTTTCGATATCAATCCCAGTAAAAATCGCAGTCTAATGTAAAATTGTGAAATGCTTATTTCAGAATATGATCATCACTTACTTGCGCGATTAGTATCTTGTTCCTTTTTATTCAGCCTTACAGATGCCCCCTCGTTCTCCTGGTTCAGGGCAAAGCTTGGATTTTCACAGATCAATTCGCTCCACCCGCTCCAACCAACACGATTGGAAATCATCGACTACTCGACTCCTCTTTTCGCTTCAGGGATCGCACCGCTTGCGAACTCCAGCAGCTAGCTCTATATTAAGTTCGCCCCGATGATCCAGAACGTTCTAGAAACATTCAAGAATTGCCTTTGCCTTGCTCGGAGCCTGGTCGAATTCCGCTTCTTCCAAAAACAGTTGATTAATCAAGTTAACGAACCCGATTGGCGCTTATTTAGTTATAAGCTAAGTACATTAGCTCACGACTTTCTCGCATCCTACTAAGTATTCTAAGCGTGTCACGGTTGAATGCAGTCCAACAGCTGTCATTGGGAAACTGGCATATGGTAATATGCCCGCTATCCTGTGGTGCTCAAGTGGTTGGTGCTAGGCCGTCTCATCCCATAAGCGCCAGGTTGAGAAAAAATCTAATATATATATATATAAATTAATCACTTGACTAAAGTGAAAAGGAAGATATATTCTCCCCGGGATAATATTATGCTGCGATTCATGGCTTAGTCTAGCTCGAATCCACTTGCCGGAGTCCGAAAATAGACCTCCTCGGTCTTCTCAGCTTTGATTTTTTTTTTTCTTTTTTTTTTTTTTTCCCATATTATCTGTGGGGTGATTTAATCCTGAAATCATTATTTTATTTTATTTTATTTTTATTTTTATTTTTATTTTTATTTTTTTTTAAAAAAAACTTCCTTTATTATCTACTGAGATTTCCTCAGTCTTCCAGTCATGGATATCGATCCTAACTTGACACGCGCAGATTTGATAGTAATCCAAAACTTGTTTCACGATGTCCCTAAACTAAGGAATCAAGGTATAAAAGCACGGAAGAGTCTGTCAAGTTCTTCCAGGAGGACGCGGGTTGCCGAATGTGGCTGTATTGGGAGTCAGCAGAAGCTCAACAGTGAGAGTAACATGATGTATATTATTTCCCCATGCATTGCTAACAGGATTCCAAGACGATGCCGCGAGATCCGATCACCTCTACCACGCTGAGAAATCGTCCGTCGAAACCTTGGCTTCATTCAACAACCCTCAACATGAAGACTTCGAACCAACCGTCTTTGTCATGTGGGATCTCAAGGATGTTAAGCTTCCCCGGTTTCTAAATGACTACCTCCTGCAACCATATATCAGGTTTGGGCGGAGTATGGTCCGCGTCGAGACAGATGTGGTCATGCTCACGCATCTCCTCCTGTACTTTGCAACATCCGTCCCGAGTGCAATTTTCCTGTATTACCATTTCAGCTGGATTCATGGAGTATTTCACTGGGCCATGCAATCCTATTACGTGGGAACATACACCCTCATGATGCATCAACATATCCACATGGGGGGGATTCTGTCACCCAAGTACTCATGGATTGATATGTTGTTCCCATATATTACAAACCCGTTAATGGGCCACACTTGGAATTCCTACTATTACCACCATGTCAAGCACCATCATGTCGAGTCCAACGGGCCCAATGATCTCTCGTCCACCATTCGCTATCAACGGGACGATCTAGGTGACTTCCTCTGCTACGTCGGCCGATTCATGTTCTTTGTCTGGCTAGAACTTCCGTTATATTTCTTCCGAAAGTCGAAAACACGATTGGCTATGAAAGCAGCATTTTGGGAGCTTGGAAGCTATCTTGCTATTTTTCTCATGTTTACCCTCAATTGGAAGACTACCTCGTTTGTCTTTGCTTTGCCCCTCTTACAGTTACGGGTGGGGCTGATGGTTGGAAATTGGGGCCAGCATGCCTTTGTGGATGAGATTGACCCTGACTCCGACTTTCGCTCCAGTATCACATTGATAGATGTTGCCGTGAGTTAGATTCCTGCCTATTTGTTCCCCTATGGAGAAGCAGTGCTGATAATGCTGTTTCACAGAGCAACCGTTTCTGTTACAATGACGGCTACCATACCTCTCACCATTTAAATCCTCTGAGACACTGGCGGGAACATCCCGTTGCCTTTCTCAGGCAGAAAGAGCGCTACTCTGAAGAGCACGCGCTTGTATTTCATAACATCGACTATATCATGATAACAGTCAAACTGCTGCAGAAGGACTATGCCCACCTGGCGAAATGTCTAATTCCCATTGGCGAGCAGGTAAATATGAGTTTCGATGAGATTGCTGCCATGCTCCGAACGAAAACACGTCGATTTAGCGAAGCAGATATTAAAAAGAAGTTCAAGGCGAACCACCAGCGAAATATGGGTTTGGAGGTAACTAACTATCCAACATAACTTTACGTGTATTTTAACTAGTTCAATTTTTGGCTCTGTTCGATTATTTGGATTTCGTAAAAAGTTACTATTTCAACATCTCAAACCTCTTCTGATAATTATCTGACTTTTAACTCATCTCTTTATGCAGTTGACATTCTTGCAGTGAATTGTGTTGTATCTCTTTCTCATAGTCAATCTTCACCCACAGGCTTTCAGTCCAGCAAGAGCAGTAGCTTGCGCCATCTTGACTAATAAGAGATCAGCAGAAGATCATGACAGAGAGTCTCTTCCCATAATAATACCGCATTAATATATCTTCCGGTATTGCTGTGTCGTTCTCGATTAGCGCTGGTACCCCTTGGGGATAACCTTTTAGACCCCAACTATCACCCAACTATCCGACCCGAAACCAACGCACAACTCCCGTTTCTGCCGGACATCGTATCCGTGGTGCAGATCTTAGGCTTCAGTTTGACCGTCGACCCCAGGATGTCTCTGAGATATTCTTGTTCCTGGTCGCATGATATACTCACGTTTCCGGGCGGTCCAACGCTACCCATCTCGTCGCGATATTTTCGGAGGAGCTCTGGATACCGTGTGCCACCCAGGCTATGCTGGACAGACTGGACCAACTATAGGAGATAGTTAACTATTCGTTGAGATGGCATTAATAGAGCACCATAAAAATTCCCCACTAGCCTTAAAACTTGAACCGCCAACTGTGGCTCCTCAAGTCCCTATTTTCCCGCTATCCCCTCCAAAAACCCAGTTCGTATCACCATTCGCCTCGGCTTCACCCACTCTCCCTGGACGCGGTGAAGTTGTCCTCTCCCTGCTGCCCCCGTCCATCCCAACCATCTCAACCCTCTCCTATAAATACCCCTTAAAGCTCCTGACAAGGACGCCTGCAACGACGCTCAATTCTAAATACCTGGAGTCTGCAACCAACCCCGTCCACCTGTATTTGCTCACGTACGGCGGAGGGTTGCTTCCCGGTGATCATATCGAAGTCTCAATTACCCAGAAGCCACGGACAAGGCTGGTAGTGACGACTCCGCAGGGAAGCACGAAGATATACAGGACAGAAGGACGCAAGGAAACACACAGAGCCAGGGAGGCCAAAGAACAAAGCAGCAGCTGCGATCAAACCCACTCCGCCTACAAGAGTAGGCAAATACTAGACGTGCAGCTAGGAAGCCATTCAGCTCTCTGCTATCTCCCGGAACCATCACAGCCGTTCGCAAATAGCCAATACGAGCAGACGCAGTATTTTACTCTTCTCCAGGACAGACAGGTGGAAGAAACTGCCAACCAAACAGATAAGAATAACTTCAACCAATCCCCAAGCCTCTGCGTGCTCGACTGGGTCAGCCAGGGCCGCGCAGCGAGGGGAGAAGACTGGTCCTTCCACTCCTGGAAGGGGAGGAACGAAATATGGTCCCAAGATCCAGCGAGCGGAGCACGCAAACTCCTCCTCCGCGACACGGTCATATTGGAAGACGAGACGAGGAATTACGCTGAGGAACCCAGCTGTTTAAATTCCTCCACAACAACAGTGTCATCTCCAAATCCTCACTCTCCTCCGATCGGCCTCTCGATACCGGCACGCACACATCCACATGGCATCTTGGGCACATTGATACTCCACGGACCCCTCTTCGTCTCCCTCTCCTCCTTCATAATGAAAGAGTTTACCTCCCAGCCTCGTATCGGCGGGCGGAATTGGGCTTCATCCGCAGCAACCTCCACGCCTGCTTCTGCCAATACCACGAAGGACTCCTCCGTATTGTGGACAGCCGCCCGCATAAGGTCGAATTTCGTGCTTGTGAAATTTGGTGCAAGAGACTTTGAGAGCGCAAAGGAGTGGTTGGGGGGGTTGATGAGGAGGGAAGGGAGTTTGGTGGATGAGTTTGGGACGGAGGCTTTGGGATGTTTGTAGTTATAAAACCTATTCATTCCACGCGCTTTGGTTTGAGATGAGTTTTCATTTCAGTGGCAGGCCACACAGTTTATACATACTCAGCAAGTAGTTGTTGCTTTTCCCCCGGTTCAGTCATGTGAAATTGGCTCAGGGCTTTGTTACGGTGTACCTGCCATTATGGCCGTGGTGATTAATATTCTTTTTAATATTGCCATCCGAACTCCTCAAGAGATAATTAGTTAGATTTCAAAGTTTTACCACAAGATTACATATGACTTTCCAATGCAGTTGCGTATATCAGATGTTAGAGCGAAGGAATGTGGGAAGTATGCGGCGGGAGACGTTGCACCGGGCAGAGCGTCGCATCAAAAAGTTTTCGAGTCGCATGATTAAAACTAAATTTAATTAATATTAACAAGATTATCTAAAAATTTTAATTTAATAGTAAGATGATTTATATACTTATTAAGAAGATTTTTCAGAGTGTAGTTCTTTCATTAAGTTCTTTCATAATTATATCAGTTTCTTTTATTATTCAATACTCTGAGTCATATATTTCAGCTACTTCCATAATTCAGTTATCATCTCAGTCTTTAAAGATAGATTTTAATAATATGCTACTCTATCTAATAAACATATCTTCTTAATCGTATTCAAATATAGAAACATATGGCAATTTTAGATTAGTTAGCAGATGTTCCACGGATATAGAAGCACATAACCAATTCACCCCCTGCCTGGACAGCTTCCAATGAATCAGGTAGGTGGACAATTAGTTGACTGCTCCGTACACGATTCCACAATTAACCAAGCGCTTTTGCAGAAATGTGGGTAGTCAACTGAGTTGAATGGCGTACAGGTCTCCGTACGAATGAGAATTTGGTGTTGCACTCGCTTGGGAGTTATGTTAGTAACTCGTAACTATAATATGGGTATGTATCATAATTACCAAAAATACAACCCCCCGGCTTACTTCTTGATTTTCATTTTTTCTTTTTAATTTTTTTTTTCTTTTTTTTTTTTTTTTTTTGGATATCAGAACCTCCATTCGAAGCTATATCAATTGCAAAAAGAAGTGATAGCTGCCCACAATGCCTCACAAGCACAAACGACGGCAAAGAGATGATGAGTATGAAACCCTCAACCGTACGAACCTAGGTAATAATCTCCATTCTAACCAATGTCTTCTCCTCTACAGCGACAACTTCGACCTTCCCCCGACAAAGATCGCAAAGCCCCTCCCGGCAAATATCAGTAATGGAGGCTCCAAAGAAACCTCAAACAAACGGCACCAATCGAAAAAGTCCGTCCAGAACTCCTTCATAGATGATACCCCGAAAGCATTTATGCGCATGATGCAGCAGTTTCAAAAAGCCACATCTTCAAGCGCCCGGCGCACTCCATCCTGGCAAGAAGATGGCGGGACGAAGTCTAATAGGAAACGTAAAAGGGGAGAACGTGAAGTTGGCACACTGATCGCAAATGGAGAAGCATCGACATCGAGATGGGCAGACTCTAAGAATTATAATAGTAGCGGCAAATCCAATGGAGAATTCCAGCAGAAGAAGGATACAACGACATCTTCGCAATCGCAACCTGCTTCCTCCTCTTATTCTATTCCTAAAATCCTCCCCGGTGAGCGCATGTCCGATTTCGCTGCACGTGTCGACCAAGCTCTACCCCTGTCCGGCATCTCGAAGAAATCGGGCACGTCAAGTATAAGCAAGGATCCTGCGCTGAAGAACCTGCGAGAACAAAGACAGACAAAACATGAGCGGAGACTTCTTCGTCTACAGCGGGAATGGAGAGCCGAAGAAGCGCGGATTAGGGAGCGGGAAGAGGCTGAGCGCGAGGAAAGGGAGGCGCAGCAGGAAGAGGTCAATGAGCAGTGGAAGGCGTGGGAGGAGGAGGCGGGCTTGACGAAAAAGAAAAAGAAGGCTGCAGCGAAGACTAGGAAAAATAAGAGGAATAATAAATGGAAAGGGAAAGCTGGTCTGTTGGATGGGAATGCAAGTGGTTGCGACACCGAGGGCAACGACAACGAAGGAGACGACGACGACGATGACGATCCATGGGCTAAGCTTAATCGAAAAGCGAAGGCTATGCAGCCTGTTAATCCGTTTGAGGTTGTCCAGGCGCCTCCTGCACAGTTGACGAAGCCGAAGGAGAAGTTCAAGATGAGAGGCGTGGGTCGTGCGGTGGTCAATGTTGCCAACGTTCCGGCGGCAGCGGGGAGTTTGCGGGCCAGAGAGGAGCTTGCGGAACACAGGCAAAGTATTGTGGATGAGTATAGGAAAATGATGGCAACCAAGAGGGGGTAACGAGATACTATATATAAAAGATATTCGCAATTGAGGAATGATGGACCATTGTCTATTAGCCCTCGTTCAAAACGGGGAACTTTTATTAGATGATAGGTTTGTGTAAGTCTACTTAAGAATACACAATAGTTCAGTAGACTCTCTCATTGAGATATACTGAGCATTGCGCCCAACGAAAGATTGTGTTCTCTGGGTATATGACACTTGGATAACCCCTAGAACAACCCATATAAAATAAACAAAATGTGTGAATTAACTCTTCTTTTAAGAGCTGCAAGCACAGGAACTCTTTACTATGCCAAAACAATCTATCTTCACTAACACCACCCCTCCCCCCCTCTCCAAAGCAGAAATAAAATAAAAAATAAAAAAAAAAATAAACCATAATCTACCCCCCCTTAATATCCCTCACATACGCTGCAGCCCGCGCCTTAACCTCATCCACCATTTTCTCATTCCCGCCACCAACCTTCTCCTCAAACGCCAGCCACTTCTTAAAAAAGAATTTGGCTTGTTTATCCTTCAACTTCTTGGGCCCAGTTTCGGTCCCATCCGCAGCAATGCCATGCCCCAGGCCCAAAACTCTTTCGAACAGCCTTCTAACCTGCTCCGCGTCACCATTCCTAATCTCCAGATCAAGCAGCACATTCCAAAGATCAACACGCTTGGGAAACGAGGAGAGAAGAGCTTCGAATACCGTTCGGCCACGTTCAATGTCTCCATTTGGAGATCGGAATTCCAGCTGGCCGAATTTGGATGTGATGTCGACGTGGGTGTGGGCTGGGAGTGATTGGATAGCACGCGGGAGAAGTGCGCGTCCTCGTTGGGGGTCAGACAGTGTGTCGAAGAGGAAGGTGGCATAGTTGATGTAGATATTTGGCGATTGGGTGAATTTTTTCTTGAGGGTTGTTTGGAAGAGCTCGTCGGCTTTCTGCAGAGGTAATTCGTCAGTCAACTTTCCTATTAATAGAATAAAAATGGTGCCTCCTGTTGGAAAATGATCGTACATACCTCATTCTTCCCGGACTGGATGTATATACTAGTCATCCGCTCATGGATCTCTTGAGGGTCATTGTACTGACAAGCGCGCTTGAAAACATCCTCAAGAGAGTCGTCATTTCCAAAGATATTCTCTAGGTTGAGCATTGCGATCCAGATATTGAATTTTTCAGCATCTTGGCCGATCCTTATTGATCGAAGAGCTCGTTCCGCAATCTCACGAGCCTTATCCACCTCACTAAGTTCAAGTTGGAAGGCCATGTATTTCAGCCAGAGCAAACTCGAATCGGGTTCGCCTAGCAATAAACGCTCGTAGTCGGCTATAGATTGCGGACCGTGAGCGTCAAGATCACCAGTTCTATCAACCTGGATCTCAGGTTTCCGGCGTTTCTTCTTCTTCGGAACCGCTTGGCCATCGGAGCTGGAACAGGAATCATTGGCCTCATCAACGACGGTAGTTCCACTCCCATTCCAGTCAAACCCAGATGTTACCAAGCCTCCAGTTACACCTGTATCTTCGGTCCCTGCCATCTGCACATCCTCGTCGCTGACATTACTCTCGCTACCGTCACCACCACCCAAGTCGACTCCACCCATTGAAACGTCATCATCGGATTCTAATTCAAGCTCAATTTCACCATCATCCTCGCTTTCACTATCACTTTGTTCATTCCCATATTCGCTGTTTTCACCATCCGATTTGTCATCGCTTTCTTTGAAATAAGAGGCCTTCAGCCCCAAAGATATTCGTTCCTTGTCGTGGTCGATCTTGACAATTTTAGCCTTGACTATGTCACCCTTCTCAAAGAGCTTTCGAGCATCTTCCACTTTTTGCTCCGCCATCTCCGTGCGATGGCAGAGTCCACTAAGATTAGCGGTTCCATCGATCACAATGAAAGCTCCAAATTCTTCGACGCTGCGGACTCTTCCGGTTACAATCTGTCCGCGATTTAAGTCCCTGATCGTGATGGGCGCCTTATAGTTCGGTTCAAGAACCGACTCCTTCAAACTCATCTGGAGTTTATTGGCTTCAGCATCCACAAAAATTATTCTTCCACGAACGAGTTGGTCGACTTGGAACTCAGGCTGCCACTCTTTTAGATAAGAATCTGAAAGATCCGATATTCGGACATAGGCTGTAACTTCGTGACCTAGAGTAACAAAAAGGCCATTATTTGCAACTCTGCGGACAAATCCACGAACAATGTCATTAACCTTAAGTTGGCTAATCGATTTTATTTCCGGATCTTCAATGGGTAACGATGAGCTAAGGACCCTGGAAGGTCGAACAGAAAGCAGAATCTTCTTGTTAGGGACGTCAACGTCCAAAATACAAACACGAAGAACCTCGTTTTTGTGAAAATTAGCCGGAATCACTTTCGTATAGTCATCGGCCATGTCTATCAAATTGATAGCACCAACTGTTGTGTCGCTTAGCTGCACAAGGACCTGGCGTTCACTGACTTTAGTAACTCGTCCAAGTAAAATTTCACCCTTCGAGAAATCCGATATTGTCCTCTTGTTGGGAGGGTCTCCATGTTTTGCAGAAAGGTCAAGCCGATTCTTATCCACATTAACGCCTGTAACATGGACCTTAATTGCGGACCCAACAGGGAAATTTTTCGTTACATCCCCCACAAGTGACAAGTCGTCTGAAACGTCGGTGATTCGAAGCCTTCCACGCACATTCGGGGAGATATTTACCCATAGACAATCGTCACCGATATTATTGATGAACCCTAGCCATGAAGATCCAATTTCGACTTTATCAAGGCTTAGAAGTTCAATGTCATTTGATTCTAGGGAGCTGGGTTTTGCTGAAAGCTCGTAAACAGGGTATTTCCCACTGCGATGGCTGATAGGCAAAAATTTGTGACTGCGAGCATCGTGGATGCCAACGATTCGAACAGGAATTATCTGTTTGGGCTTAAAATACCGCAATGGCTGTTTACGGTCTTTGATAGCGTCCCATTCATCAAATATTTCTGATACATCGATACGGCCTTGAATATTGTCGGCAAGCTGCACATTTATCTGAGTTTCTTTAACAGAAACGATCTTGGCCTTGGTAATTCTGCCAAAAGTCAGGTCGTCAAAAGATTTGATATCCCCATCAACAGGGTTGATGGATGACTGATTGGCATTGCTGGCGGGACGTGCATTATCAGACACATGTTGCTTGCTAGTTTGGTTTTCCTTCAACGATAAAATGAATCTTTGGCGGTCGTCTTCGATAGAATGTACAAATGAGGAGATTGTTTGAGATAGGGTATATCCGAAATTGGGTTTTGCGACATGGTCATCGTCCATGAGCCGCTTTGGAAGAAATCCAGTGAGCCCTCTCAGGAATTCCACAAACAAGCCATCTGCGATAATGTTCTTTACAAACCCGGTGACCTTCAATCCTTCCTGAAGATCTTCAAATTTGGCAGGTAATTCACCTCGTTGACGGGCTTGCTTGAGGCTAGGCTTATTAGAAACCTTGATAAGCCTGTGAACCTTCTGCATACTGAGAATTACAAGGTCGTGGAGTTTCTGGCCGACCCTGATGCAAGCAAGTGCACTCCCATTTTTAGAAGATTGCCCATCGGTGACATGTTCTGCATTTAACCTCGCGACCAACCCAGAACCTTCCAGTCTCAGGAGTATATCTTCCTTTGATTTTTCAAAGACGGTGCAAGAAACAAGATCTCCAGGTTGGATATTCTCAAACGCATTTTTGTAAGTTTCTGTGGATGTCGACGGGTCCTTGCAGGAGACTACCAACTTTCTCAACTCTGCGTGAACAGTCAGTGCATGCACATTCACAACTTGCCCGACGATGAAATGCTGAGATGGGTCTTTGATGTATGCTTCGCTCATTTCTGAGACCGGGAGAAAACCGCGGACTTCCCCATAAAACTGAACAATTGCCCCATGAGGATGGATGCTGATAATTGTTCCCGGTGATTGATTCCCTGGAAGAATGTCGCCATACTCTTTCCAAGCTGGAGATTCGCTATTCAGCAATGACTTTTTCAAAGTAAGTCGCAGCTGGCGTTTCTCCAGATTGACGGAAAGGATCCTAGCAGAAACCTGTGCTCCTTCGCGAAACTTCCTTTCTGGGTGCTGTAATTTAGTATCCGACAGGTGCATTCTGGGAACCAAACCAGAAATACCATCTGCAAGAGAAACAATAAGACCATCAATACCATCAGGCCCAGTTAACAGTTTCTCAATCTTTCCTTTGACAACGGCGCCGACTGCCACATCTTCAAGACGAAGGAAAGGCTGGTCAATTACTTTCCTTTCGAAGGATAGAAGGTATAGATTGTCCAAAGCACTGAAACCAACTATTCTTGCCTCGTGCGTAGAGTCAACTTTGTAGGGCCCTTTAGTCGCAGATATACTGTCGACCTTGTCATCCGAGAGTCTGGAAATATGGACAAAACCATAGAGCTTGTTGTTAAATTGGACGTAGACACCCAAGCCGGGTTCAACTTTAGTGACTTTTGCTTCAGGTACGATGGCGGATACGGCCGGGATATCCTCAGAGGTGGAATATTGGTCAAGAACAGTTGGAGAAAACTTGACAACGTGCTCGAGAATGGAAAACCCGAGTTTCAAAGGTTCGACAGTGGGAAATGTGCAGATGAGTCGCCCTTTAATCTTTGCACCAACGTGATATTTGGTGGTGAGATCTTCTGTTCCAGTAGTCGAACCGGACTGAACTAGGTCAACGACTGCGTCTAGCATTCCCATGATCTTGCCTGCCATACCCGTCGACGTTACTTCATTTAAAAGAATCTCTGCGGCGGTTCCGGGGAGGAAGGAATTAATAGTTGGTGCGGAAGTTAAATAGTGTGATTTTTTGATGGAGCCAGCAGCTGGGAGATTTGCAGATAGCTTCACGACGCTGCCATTCGCATTGTGTCCGGTAACCACACAGAGAAAAACCGAGCCTTCCTTTATCTGAGAAACCTCAAGATCGGGGGGGATTTCCTTCGAAGACATGAACCCTTTCGTTTGGCCGTCATCCAAGCCCAGGTCCATCACCAGACCATGATCCTCCACACTCACCACAGACGCCTGCACAGTGGTATTGACAACCATATCAGATTTAGAAAGTCCAGAATTGGCATCTCGAGGATCCACTGAAAGTTGGATGTGCTTTTTTCCCTTGGTTTGAGGATTTTTCGTCTCGCTCTCTGTCGCGGTAACGGACGCTCGAAGGTACTGGCCAAGCTTAAAATACGATTTCAAGTCCAAATCCTCCTCGTCGTCACTGCCACCATCGTCAGATCCTTCATTCTCATCTTCGTTGCTGTTTAGGAGCTTCTCGATTTTCTGCTGGAATGTTTTTGAGATTGAAGTGAGCGGAACGTAGCCAGTTAAATTATTTGGCAGCGACAGGCCAATGTCATGGGCATTGATGCTAGAGACTTGGCCAAGGACCTTGGAGCCTATAACAATGCGCTTCGGGGAAGACAAAAATATTAGTGGAGGTGATTCAATTGAGATTCATTCCTTCAAAGCAATGACTACGGGCAACATACCTTGAAGTTGAGTCCTTCGATGCGCACAGCTTGCTTTGTGGGATCTTCAGAAGCTGCTTGTTTCTTGGCCTTGGACTTCACTTTCTTGAACTTAACCCCAGATGCTTTACCAGATTTCTTGTGCCCTCCGTCCGCTTCATCCATATTATCATCTTGTTCTCCAGCGGCTCCGTTCTGCTCGAAAAGAACATCGCGAGTTGCCTGAATCTGGATTTGTTTTCGCTCGAGAGGGGTTAAAATGTTCCCCCCACCACGAGGGAACACAGGTTCCTCCTCTCGCAAAACTGAAACTGCCGGAGCCTTGGAAGGTAGATCCGGAGAATCCCTTGAATCCTCCGGCTGAGACTTTTTCCCTCCCTTTGCACCCTTGCGCTGCCCACCATCTGTGACCTTCACTCTTTTCTGTGGCTGTCGAGAGTCTGGCTCTTCGGGGCCATTGCCCTTTCTCTTGAGGGGAGCCATGGCTCATCACAGAATCTGGCAGGGCAATTGACTGTCCACAGCTCTGTTGTTGTTGTTGTTGTTGTTGTTGTTGTTGTTGTTGTTGTTGTTGTTGTCTCTATCACAAGCCCCCGTCTTTTACAAAGCGCGGATGTGCTAAAAAATCGAAAATTCTCCTTTAGGCATAGCGCGGGCCGGGCTTCAAGCAAGCACCGACAGGAGGGACCAAACCCTTTTGGATCTAGCGCAGTTCCCCACCGTTAGCATTTCCCAGGAATGCATCTAATGCACGGGCCACTCTGACTAATCTCTCGCGTTCTTGACACCCCCGGTGAACGCGCATGCCTTTGGTTAGGTAATTTTCGCGGGGGCTCCGCTCGGCACGTGTGTGATTTCCCCAGGGCGTTGGGTGTTGGTGTCGCGACGACGTGCCTGGGATAGAGCCTCAATATCAAATGGCTCTCTCTCTTGGTCTTCTTGATAACCTTCACTGCGCCATCTCCTCTCACTTGCAATTCACCATTCTCTTCCGTGCATTAGAATTTAGAGTTAACTAGCTGTCTTCTCTAATAGCACCTAGCTATGGACTGCGCTCTTGGGTCCTCCCTGCTCCTCCCCTTCGGATATATGTCATGTCGGATCTCCCCCCAAGGATCTCAAGATACTATACCATCCTCTCCTCCCAGGTTCAATGCTCCAGCAATACCCTCATCTCCTCCTCGAACCAAAACAAAGAAGCCTCCTTCAGTTACCCCCAGATCTTTCAAGCGGTTTTTCACCCCGCGCTCTGTTCTGGGTGCCCTTGCAAGCGGAGGGAACGATCGTGCCAGTCGGCATGCATTTAAAGATGCCCACTTCCCAACATTGAATCGGCTTGGGCCATCCTTCGCAGGGATAGCAGATGGACCCCGTGATGGCTCAGGTAAATCGCCAACGCACGGAAGAGCCTCTACCCCGCTCAGGAAACGGAAGTTGTCGTTTTCCTCAAGCCCGCCTCTTCAATTGTCTCCAATTAGGAGAGTACGTATTGCACGGGGTGTTCTTCATAGTGATATGGACTCAAGTCCAAGTAGGCCGAAGCCTGATAGCATTGACTTCGAATCTGTGCCGCGATTGGACATGCAAAAACGCAAGCAACATATCCCTCCGCCTCCACCTCTACCTTTACGCCGTTCTAATGTGCTTCAAACGTCCGGTCAATTCTTTGTACGCAGCCTTTCTGAAAAAAGATCAGGCAAGCTGACATTACGCTACAACTACAGTACAAGTATGTCGTAGATCCTTCAGTTAATATTTTCCCTTGAACTAATGGACCTATTTGAAACAGCCTGGCGGGACGAAGTTTCCAACTTCTATAGCTTTCCTGATGACGTTCATGAATGCTCGTATAGAGATCAGCAGGGAGAACGTCTCACTCTCCCATTTTGCACTGTTGCTTGTCATAGTGAGTAATCTCCCGCTCTATCCCCTGTTAATTTGCAATCCATTTCTAAAATCTTCGATTACAGCCAATTCTCTAGTAGCGATTGGAGACGAAGAAGGAGGTATCCGACTACTGGATTCCGCTAAAGACGACCAAGCCGGTTTCTCGAAGGCGTTTCTCTCATTTCAGCCGCATACGAACTCCATTATGGATCTAGATTTTTCCTCGGATGATACGCTTTTAGCCACTGCATCTGGTGATCAAACAGCCCGGATTATTGATATGCCCACTCAAACTTCGATCTTCTGTCTATCCAAACATACATCATCTGTCAAACGGGTACAATTTCAGCCTGCTTCTAATAATAATATAGTCGCAACCTGCAGCCGCGATGGCAGCGTTAATATTTGGGATCTGCGATACAAAGCCTTTGACAGGCCCGTGGTGCAACTGCGCTGTTCCCTTGCATCAGATGAGGATGACTCTACAAAGCTAACTACAACTAAAATGAAATACGCCCAAGTAGCTAATAATATCTGGTCAGCACATGCGGAAAAACCCCGCCCCAAAACAGGCCAAGAGACTGAGGCCTTGGCACGCCGAGATGATATATCAGTCACGTCCATCGCATTTCTCAACCCTGGCCGTGAAAACCTCTTTGTCACGAGCAGTGAGTCAAATGCCTGTGTGAGGCTGTGGGACATGCGAACTACATACTCCTTACGGCGTAAAACACCCATCCCCCTGGCCATAACCAGACAGCCAGACAGCCACGAGAAATACCGCCAATTCGGGCTGACATCCATGGCTTTCAGCGGCGACGGGAGCAGACTCTACACCCTCTGCCGTGACGGTAGCATCTACGCATACTCAACATCCCACCTGACTCTATCAAGTTGTCCAGAAATGATTCGATGCAGCACAAGCTTCAAACGCTTTCCAAGCGACGAAGCCAAACCAGGTCTAGGCCCCTTGTATGGCTTCCGCCATCCACGTCTCCAAGTCTCAACGTTTTTTGTCAAACTCGCCGTTCGCCAGCCTGTCAACGACAAGAGCGAAATGCTCGCCGTCGGCAGCAGTGATAACTGCGCTGTTGTCTTTCCAACTGACGAGCGTTACCTCACCCCACCCTCTTCCACGCCAGCTCCCCATACAGTACTCAATCAAGGAAGGACGCCACGCCGTGCCGGCCTTCGCAAACCCCAGTCCAGTAATGTAGGATTGTCAGGGCGTTTGGAAGATTCCATCCCGATATATCAGCACGGCGCAGCGTTGGTCGAGGGGCATAAGAAAGAGGTATCGGGTGTTTCGTGGACGAATGTTGGGGAACTTATCACCGTCAGTGACGATTTGCATGCTCGATGTTGGAGGGAGGGGCCCGAGGCGCGGGACTTGAGGGTTGGAGGGAACATGGACGGTAGGAGGTGGCAGTGTGGGTGGGCTGATGTGAAGGATTCTGCTGATGATGATGAGGAAGATTAAAGAGAAATATCGAAGAACGAATTCTTGCCTATATCCTCTTCTCTGCTTCTGCATGATGGACTAGGTTGCTTGGTGGATTCTTAATTTTTTTTTTTTTTTTTTTTTCCTTTCATTTTAACTCGTTTCAATGGGCATCCAGCAGATGGCATTTGCGGGGACCCCTTTTGTGTCACTCCCTTTGGAACATTTCTCATTCATACTTATTTAAATGAAAAAGTGTAAGAGCTAGCGTACATTTACTATTTCTTATATACCAATAATGACTTGGTTATTTTCAGTAATAACAAGTTGCCCTTACATCATTGTTATTCGGAGGTTCACGGAGCCCTTGAAGAACCAAGATATTCAGTTACGTAGATTTATTTATATATGG
>NW_015440955.1:872060-921829 GCF_000150705.2 Paracoccidioides lutzii | reverse complement strand
CTTGAAGAACACAAGATAATTCAGTTACGTAGATTTATTTATATATGGTGAAAATAGGATTGGACAGGAAGAAGTTTATGATAACATATATGTAATATGCGCCCTTTATAGTCTTTCAAACATTTTGTTGATCGTTCCCTACACAAGACCTGAAAAGGGAATGAAAACAAAAGGAAATAGTTGGACGGTATTAAACCCCCTTGCCAAGAAGAATAACAACTTATTTTTTTAGTGGTGTCCATGCCCATCATCCTCAGCCCTCCTCTCTGGATCAAGTTTAATCAGCGTATCAATTCTCATAATCGCAATACAAGCCTCCACCGCACTCTTCAGTTGCTTTATTTTACTCATGCTAGGTTCCAGGACGCCTGCTTTAACACAATCGACAACCTTGCCCTTGGTGAGGTCGAGGCCGTAGTTTCTATACATCTTCTTCTTGACGATAGCTTTCTCTTCCTCGTTGGCGTCGCCTTCTTGGACGCGCTGGGAGAGGGCGTGGCGGACTCGGAGCTGCGCTACGAGTTCCGACGAGTCCTTGGCCGCGTTTATAGCGAGGGTTTTGGGGATGATGAGGAGAGATTGGGCGAACTCGCCAATGGCGAGCTGCTCGCGGGAGCCCTGTTGAGATCTTGTTAGTTTTGATGGATCAAGATAGTCACAATAATGCTTAAGAGCGGGTATGGTTGCGGGTATTGTTTCGGCCTACCACTGTGACTGCAAATTCCTCAAGGTAGATATGCAGTGCGGTCTCTACAGCTCCTCCGCCGGGAACGATACTTCCACTCTCCAATGCCCTCTTGACAGCGCACAGAGAATCGTGTACGGATCGTTCCATCTCATCGAGTTGGAAATCGTTTGAGCCACGCAGGATAATCGAAGCAGCAGTGTGAACCTTTGTTCCCTTGATTAGGATGCATTCATCATCAGATATCCGCTCCTGTACCACCTCCTCCGCATGTCCCAAGCTAGACGGGTCAAATTTATCATCACCATTAAGATCAGATAGCGTGCTAACTAGCGTTGCTCCCGTGGCCTTCGCGATACGTTTAAGGTCTTCCTTCTTGCATCTTCTAACTGCCATCGTACCCTTCTCGACGAACGTCTTGAGACAAAGGTCATCAATTCCCTTGGTAGTGAGAATGACATTTGCACCCGCTTTTAATATCAGCTCGATTCTCTCGAGAACAATTCCGGCCTCTCTCTCACGGATCTTCTCGAGCTGTTGGGGATCATCAATGGTAACATGGACACCAAGTTTCATCCTTTCCTTCTGCAAATTCATATCAAGACAGGCGATCTTCGCATCGGTAATCCGAGTCTTCATGGCTTGTGATGCAACTGTGCAATTAAGAGCGTATCCATTAACAAGGATCGATTCAGTAGCACTCTTTCCATGGGCCTTAAGCAAGTTGACAGCTTTCACTGGGTATTTGACCTCATTTCGCGGCGTGGTCGTTTTTACTTGTTGCATCGCATCAACCACCATGTTAGCGAAAAAATCCGCATCAGCGCCTATGATCTTGCTTGACATTGATGTCTTTGCAATATTTATCAAACTGTCCCTCCCTAGGTGCTCTACTTTTGTGCTGATGTTCTCATTCATATACTTCACAGCTTCCCTGAGGGCCAATCGGTATCCAGTGATGATCGTAGTGGGGTGTATCCGGTTCTTCATCAGCTCGTTCGCTCGTCGTAAAAGCTCTGCCGCAATTAGGACAACGGAAGTCGTTCCATCACCAACCTATAGATAACATATATTTTAGAAATGAACGGGAAAACGGTGAAAAGGAGAGGGAATACGGGACCGTACCTCCTTGTCCTGTTGCTTTGCCAGATCCACCAGGATTTTCCCCGCAGGGTGTTCAATATCTAACAAGCTTAGAATAGTGGCTCCGTCATTGGTAACAGTGACATCCTAATCTAATATCAATACCTCTACTTAACCCGGTTATATCCAGGAGAGTTTTATCATGGCTTACCCCGATGTCATCCACCATCATTTTGTCAAGCCCGGAAGGACCAAAGGAGCTCTTCACCACGTTGGCAATAGCTTGAGTGGCCAGTACTAAGAAACACTAGGTAAACAGCTTGATATACAATACATATGTTGAATAACGGTCACATACCATTCTGATCTCGAATATCAGCACCGCTGATTTTCTGTCCTCCTAGAACTGTGGAAGCTGTTAGTTCATCTTCCCCCGACATTAAAGAGCAAGGAAGCTCACAGAGTTGTCCCGCATTGCGAGGAGACTCAAAAATCCCCGCCATATCAAATCAAACGGTCGAAAGAGTAATTAAACGAGAAGATAGACGCTTTCTGGTGACCGTTGCTCCCTCAGTTTTTGCTGGTGACTTTTTGGTTGATATCGGAGAGAGATATTCTTGACTGTCATTCTGCCGGTCAAAGGCGGTGAAGTTTTTGAGAACATCATCTAATCAAGCTTAAAGGACTTGACTCCTCCCGCTTCGTAACCCGGACACCAGCTTCAATTCCACATACAACCCGCGAATCCTGCCTACATTGAATATTTGGACACTTTGAAATGTCATCGCAACAAGTACAGGATGACATTAGCGCCTCAGCACAACCTGTGCCAGCTGGAACCCAAACTCTCCCTGATCGCACGATGGACCCCGCTACTGGGGGAGAAAACCACCCTGCTGGCGAGGTATCCAAGAACGCTGCCAAAAAGGCCGCGAAGAAGGAGAAACTAGCTGCTGAAAAATCTGAGAAATCGGCCAACAAGGGTATTGGCAAATCCGAAGCTAAAAAAGCGACAACGCAAAAAGCTTCCAAAAAAAAGCCAGACGGCCCTGCGCTCATTGGTATCGATGTTTTAAAAAATGATGATTTCCCAGGTTGGTACCAACAGGTGCTATTGAAGGGAGAAATGTTGGATTACTATGACGTGTCGGGTTGTTTTATTCTGAAGGTGCATTTTCCCTTATCCAGAAACTATATGTCCCATTCAAATATTTCGAAACCTCTCACTAATCAATGTCATCGCGCCCGTTTTCTAGCCACATTCTTACTTCATTTGGGAGACAATCCAAACGTGGTTTAATGACAAAATTAAGAAGATGGGAGTTAAGAATTGCTCTTTCCCGCTATTCGTGTCTGAAGACGTTTTAAACAAGGAAAAAGACCATATAGAGGGATTCGCTGCTGAAGTTGCTTGGGTCACTCATGCGTTAGTCTAGGACCTCAAACCACGTCTTGATCTCTCTAAATGATTACCCATACGCCTACTGACATCAACGAAAAGAGGAAATTCTAAGTTAGAGCGGAAGATTGCTATCCGTCCCACATCGGAAACAGTTATGTATCCGTACTACGCCAAATGGATTCGAAGCCATCGCGACCTCCCTCTCCGCCTTAATCAATGGAACTCCGTCGTCAGATGGGAGTTTAAGAACCCCCAGCCATTCCTCCGCACCCGTGAATTCCTCTGGCAAGAGGGCCACACCGCACATTTGACTGAAGCAGCTGCTCGCGAAGAAGTGTTGCAGATCCTGGAACACTATGCACATGTCTACGAGGAACTTCTTGCTGTCCCAGTCATCAGGGGCCAGAAGACCGAAAAGGAAAAATTTGCAGGTGGTCTTTATACGACCACTGTTGAAGGCTACATCCCAGCTACGGGACGTGGTATTCAGGGAGGAACGTCTCATGGCCTGGGTCAAAACTTCAGTAAAATGTTTGGCATTACCGTAGAAGACCCATCTGCCAAACCTGACGAGAAGAAACCTGCGCTTCATGTTTGGCAAAATTCTTGGGGTCTGTCTACCCGCACCATTGGTATCATGGTCATGGTTCACGGCGACGACCTGGGGTTGGTACTTCCCCCGCGGGTTGCAGATGTTCAGACTGTGATTATTCCTGTTGGTATCACCGCCAAGACGACTGATAAAGAGAGAGCGTCCCTATACGCCGAGATTGATGCGCTAGCAGCTGTCATCGAAGATGCTGGCGTCAGAGTTGAAGTCGACAAACGAGATAACTCCCCCGGCTGGAAATTCAACGACTGGGAACTCCGCGGCATTCCTCTTCGACTCGAATTTGGCCCAGGGGAATCGGCTGGCCATTTCGTGACGACTTCTCGCCGTGATATTCCTGGCAAGGATGGAAAATCCACGATTCCCATTCCCGAACTTAAGACTCAGGTCCCTGCCCTCCTTGAAACAATCCAGGCCGATCTCTACAAACGGGCAGAGAAAACCTTCCGTGCTCACGTAAAGCATATCACCAACTGGGATGATTTTTCCCCTGCTCTTAACGAAAAGAATCTTTGCCTGATTCCTCACTGTTTGACAGAGCAGTGTGAGGATGAGATCAAGGATATGAGCGCCCGAAAAGTTGAAGAAGAGACTGGTGAGGCCCAGGACGCCAAGGCCCCAAGTATGGGTGCGAAGAGCTTGTGTATACCTTTTGAGCAGCCGCCTGGTATTGAGAAGGGAGTCACGAAGTGCACGAACCCTAATTGTGAAAGATTCGCCGAAAATTGGTGCTTATTTGGACGTGAGTTGCAACTCTCCTTTACTTCTCCTTCCCCACGTATATTTCATCATTGTGCTTTTGTTTCGTTGCCGACTACAGAAACTAATACATGTTCACTCATAGGCTCCTACTAAGCAATGGTCGCCCTTATCCTGCTAAGTTTAGGAACTCAGCTTTATCCCCTTAGTCCTTTATGCAAGAACGTGATTCACACAACTTCCCTGAACGTGATATTCGTGCTTAACGGCCCACGAATTCCCTTTTTCTGACAGACCCCAATTGTTTCTAGTTATGGCGTGATGTTTTCGATCAACGGGATAAGTCGAGCAAAAATAAAGATAAATACAATAACGGTATTTGGTACGGAGATTCTGCTGTTTCTGTAGTTTGTATTTATTTCGCATATATACCCACGTATATTTATCTCATGCCTACTTTTGGGATTTCATTGGGGCTGCTTGGTGCATCTAAACCTCGGTCTTATTTTCCAAATTTCATGTCTTTGCCCGGTAGATTTCAAAGGGACTCTCATCATCCCTGACTCTATTTAATAATAATGCACATGGTAAACATGAGGAGTAATATAGAAATATCACTGGGCTCCATTCATCGGAGAATCCCTATTATTAATATGATATTATGATTAATTAGATGGATTTTCAAATATAACAATACTATATTAGGTAATAAAATATATTCTCATTTCGGCCAATATAACAGTGTGGTGTCGTGGTGTAGTTGGTTATCACGTGAGTCTAACACACTCAAGGTCCCCAGTTCGAGCCTGGGCGACATCATCCTTTTAATTTTCTTTTTATAGAACTTCCCAGTTCTCTTTTTTTTAAAAGTTTTTTTTTTTCCTTTTTCTTGTAAGTCATTTATGAGAGATTCCCAACAATCTATGACCTAGTATTTGACTCTTTTTTCAATCTCATTTCAGTCTATCTTACTGTGTCCCTATATTGTGAGTGCTCAGAAAAGGATTGTGGGAATGAATAAAGACACTATATGTCATGATTAAAAGGGGAATTGATGAATGACAATCACGAGGGTTGAGAAAAATGTCCAACAACAAATCTGTAAGAGATTGGTGTAATAGGATTATGAAAGGTGGATTATTTATAATATTTATATCTCTATCTATGCAAATCTGTCCTTCGGTATATACTGCATGTATGTACTGATCCCCGGTTTCCAAATAATATGTCTATATTGTCAAGCAAAAATCAATAAGACCAAAAGAAAATAAATAGTGGCGGGGACTTTGGAAACGAGCATTGAAAGCAAGAAAAATGTTGCGAAATATACGGAGATGAGGTAGAGGAAAGATGAAGGTGACTTTGTCGCCCTAAATGTGTCTCAACAGTAGTTGGAATATGTATAATAACGAAAAGGGGAAAATGGATGAGGGGAATCTGAATAAACAAGAGATGAGAAGGAAAAGAGCCCAATATCTAACTGGATGATATATAGAGGAAGAATAAATAGATAGCGGAAAAAAATCCGGAAGTTCAAACAAAATAAGACCCGTTCCCAAATGACCCAAGAAAAGAAAAAAAATAATAACTCCAAATTCGCCAAATTCGCTCCTAATATTTAGATTGATATCAATTTCGAGAATGGGGTATTTCCATAGGTATACCCGATATGTATTGCAGAATTTATGCGCCCCCAATTGCCGTCTTTTGTAAGAAAGTCTGTGCCGTGCATGGCTTTTGTTGCTATTAGGAAACATGAAAAATGAATGAAGGCGGAAAATTTAAATCAGGGAATATGAAGACAAAGGAAACAGATAGGATGCGTAAAGAAAGTAGAACAGTTCAAATGGGGGTGTTGAGGTGGCAGCGCGCCTGATGTATCACAGAAAGCTCTTTGTTTTTCTGGAAAACTTGGTGGGAGACGTATAGAAAGGATGGAATAGCACCTATGCTTCAGAATATCGGAAGGCCCCTAGAGAATTTTGGTATGTCATGATCGCTGGTTCAAGCCACATCTCCCACGACCGCTGGTATCATCTCTGGAGTCATCGACAGGAAAAACGCTGGATATGTAGCCAGAAATGGCTCATTAAAATGGGGATGTCGCGGAATTTAAATCAAGTCGGCGAGGTGTCCAAAAAGATCAAGAACGGCGGTTTCCTTGCTAGTACCATGAACAAATCGTACGTTGCCGGAACGAAACTAAATTTGTGGATGGTAAGTAAAACCATCGATCACAGTCTGAATCTCCCTGAATCAAACAAGTCCTTTGTAAGACTGCTTCTGCGAAGAGGTATCAGATTCCTGACAATTGGTTGAGGGGAAATGTTAAATAACCGTTTGACTGGCGTTGTTTGAGACGACTGCGAGGGCGAACTGGAGGTAGGGGTTTTAGATTCAGAGGGAGAACGTGATCTTGGGGTTAGGTCAAATAGATATTTATTCTCTTCATCCCTAACGTGGTCGAATTGAAATTTAGGCGCCTCCGGCTCTGTATGCGCTGTGGTCGTGTTCCTACAACTGCTGGACTTTTGCTTTGTTTCTGGTTTGGCGGCCCGAGTCTGTTGGCTCAGTCGGCGAGGCTGTGAGGGTTTTGAGGAGGCAGAAGTGCCTTGCCTGGAGGGGGGCCTTTTAGGACGAATGCTATGGGAACTCATTGGGCAGACATCTGGCATTAGTTTGTAGGTATATTTGGGTTGTGAGATATCTCCAGAAAGGCCCCAATTGGCATTTTTAGCCTCTTCCCGGAGTTCTCGTGGAAATTCAGGGGCAACCAGGGCGCTCCTCTGTAATGGCTGAGAGTAAGTATGTCTTCTCCGTTCATGAGAACTATGGTCCTCTTCTGTTCCTCCCTCTAAGCACTTAATAGCTGGGAAGGAGAGTTCCTTAACCGGGGCATATGAATTTCGTCTTGTCTGCGCGACAGAGTTTCTCCGTACATATTTGACCGCTTGTTTCTCTTTCCCTGATAGGCTCTTGGATGAAGATTTCTTCCGCATGTGACTGTGATTTTCTTCTACGTGCGTATTTGGAATTGGGGAGGGACTATATTCTGGAAACGGCATTGTTTCAATCTCGGAAGCGACTTGACGAAAAGCTTCGTGAGAATTGATCTCACGAACAATAGCATCATGTAAAGTTTCAAATGTAGGACGTGAGTGGGTCTCTTGTGATGATGACATGTACGCCTGCTTAAACATACTCATAATTTCCTCAACATTATAGCTCGGGGCCTTTGGAGATATCGCTGATGGAGTTGCTACTTGGAGTGGGCTGTTCACGATCTCCGCAATGCTTGCGCTTGGTTCGCGTCTAGGTGTTGGTACCGTCATATCGGGTGGTTGGCCAGATACTTTGACAAAAGTCTTGACCGGGGCAGCGAGTTTTGTATCAATTGAAAGGTCACGAACGTTTTTCCTTCCAGATAGTCTAGCTGAGGTCGGGGATAATAAACGGCTGGATGCATTCTTGGTGGCGCAAAGTTTGAGTGCAGGTCTATCTGCGGAAATCGTCCTAGGCTTTTTAACTTCGAGTTTCAGTGGATTGCTGGAGTTCTCGACTGTCCTGGGTGATTTCCAAGCATCTCTTGCAGATGGAAGGAGATCAGGAGAAATGTTGGAAGCTTTTAGTGGTTCTGGAGAACTCTTACTCTCCTGCCATTGGGCGGAAAATGCCGGAGAAGAGGTCCTCAATCGCAAAGCGATATACTGTCTAACCCCCATTCTGCATGTTGGACTACTACCAATATTTTCTGGTGTGTAGGAAAGAGGATGAGATCGGAGGTCCTGATCAGAAGATATGACTCTCAATTCTCCATTCCCCTCCGCTGGCGATGTTTCATACCCTGTCGCATTTGTCCTGGACCACAGCCTTGGCCTTCCATCCCAGTAGTAGGAAAGGGATGACGATGATCTTCCATTATTCAGATTGAATTGCGATCTCACTTCACCCTTTCTTGTCCAGCGTGCACGCGCATTTCCTCCACTAAGAAGGATATTACGGTCCGCGATGTCTTCCTGATATACCGCTGAAATAACATTCGCATATTTTGTCACCGTCTTATCAATTCCTTGACTCTGAATGTTGCGGTCGGCTATTTCCTCGTTGTACATACTCGCTGGAGATATCGGAGTTGGAACCCTGGCATGTTGGACCGGGAAGCTAGCTTCTACAACATCGACATGACGCCGGTTGCCGTAGGGAAATAGCTTCGACTCGAGGTTCCTAAATCGTTTGTTTTGCAGGGCTCGTGATGGACGGCGGCGAAACTGATCATGTAGGTCTTCGAATTGTTTCTCAATCCCGTAAAAAGTTTTGTTTTGCATGTGTGGGAGTCGTGGGAGGTTGGTTTCGGGGGACCTGCTGGACAAGGCACGACATGGGGAAAAATCATCGCTCGACAGTCCGTTCGAATCTTTCTCGATCAATTCGGGACTTGTCCCCTGAAACAATGTTTTCTCAACATTAAATAACTTTCTTAGGCTCGCCATTTTTTTTATCTATCTATCTATTTATTTATTTTTTTTTTTTTTCAGTTGGACGTTCGTGAAGCCGAGAGTTGGGTCAATGGCGTGAACCAGGAGGAGATCTCGTCAACCGGTTCATCGTACAAGCCTTATCGGAAGGTCATTTAGATACACGTTGGTTAAAACTTGAAAAATGGTTAAGAGCACTTGTATGGGGATTGGTGGTTGGAAGCTTGTTCCTTTCTTGTTTTAGAGCAGCCCTGAAACCGGAATATGTAAGAATAGCAAGAAAATATAGGAGAGAAAGCACTGGGCAGTCAGGGTAGAAGAGGTCATGGAAAAGAAGAAAAGAATAAATGGACGAAACAAACGAAACTTCGTTTCTCAAAGGAAACCGGAACCTTGCTCCTTCAGGGAGAAGGTTGGTTATTAAAATTCATTCGTGGGATTGGTAGGCGCGGTAGCACGAAAGAGTCCTCGCTCAAGCTTCTTGGCCTTCAAATATTAGGGACTTGGAACTTGGAAGGGCTTGCAAGAATAGCTAGCGAATTGAAAATAGTTCCGACTCTTTTAGGGGAGTTGAATCATCGAGCTGAATCGCCAATTGTTGGCATGTTCAGCACGAGACGCTTTCAGCGGGAATTTGAACACAATGCACAATGCACGGGGGCCCAGAGTCCGTACTCCAACTAAGAGCCTGCTGGAGCCTGGAGCATGAGCTATGGGATTGTGCTGCTCCCTTCAGAGGAGCTGAAGCTCATAAGCGGCCAGAAAAACGGCGCCAACGTTGGGCCCACAATGAAAGCGGCTTCGCAGATTTTGGTTCATCAGTGTGACGGTTTGAGTCTGAGCCGCGTCTGATGGGGCATGGCCCCACGACTAGGAAATATCATGCAAATAGAATGTCCGCCGGTAATCCGATTGGCAGAGTCGGGCGTGAAGATCTGATGATGTTCACTATATTAACACTCGTTCCCGGGTTCGTTCATTAGTTCCGGAGAATCAAAATTATTGGAAGGTCTGCTCCGTACGACTGCCCCGTACTGAGTACGGACGGAGTAGGTGCATCTATCATCGAAATCTGTCATCGTCGACTTTGTGATTTTCCGATGTCGAATTTGGTGTGAGGTGACCAGGGTAGTCTACTACCATAAAGTGATGATGATTTCAACCGCCGCCTCACGGAGAAAAGCGATTCCAGAGCGGATTGCTGAGCGCCGTGCAGAAAATTTATCACATTCCGTTGAAACCTAAATCCCACACTAGGAAGTTAGATTGTCACAATCACATCTCCAGGAAAAAGCTTGCATAAAATATCAAAAGGGGGGTGGAATAATATAGGGGCTACATTTGGTTATAATAAAAAGTTGGGCCCAATATTTCAAAACCATGATCTTTATAAAATATTTAAACAGTCTACACACTCTGCACATACAACACAAATACAAAATCTTTTATTCAACCCCCGCCTTCAACACCAGGATTAGGGTAGGTTAGATTAGGATTAGTTAAGAATATAAAATCAATGCTGCTGTTGAGGTTTGACTAGTGTATGTAGTTTTAATTTGGGGTGAGGTTGATTATAACATAAACCAAGTCGAAGGTTTTCTCCGGCTGAATTTTAAAATCCCATTCAACTGTATGCCCGTAATATCGTGGGGCTTTCAACATTCGACGAACTCACGGCTTGCGTTGTGGTCCTCGAGAATTTCTCGTGCGGTTTCATGTATAAAGTATCCAATGCATCTTTTGGTGTTGTCATGTGTACATGTGTATACATCGAGAGCTTTTCCATATTCCGTCTGGATGTAATGTCCGGAGTAATGTATCTATAGTACACTATATAGTTACGTACCAACGTAGATACATAGTTCCTGGGGTTGTTCGAGTTCAGGCTGATCTGCGATGTCTCTGATATTTATGTTGTGCCAGGCCACCTTGCTTGGGTCCCTCGTCAGGCTCTGGAGATAGATCTTCAGCACACGTACGTGCATTCAGCCGTACATATGGGCGCTGTTCTTGTCTCAAATTGACTGACGCAACATGTCTCACAGCTACGACCGAGATTTGCGCTGCAGAAATCACTTGCTTGTTGTTGGTTGTGCGAGGTTGTCCCATACCGACTTCCACTGCTTTCCTTTATTCTTCTTCGCATATATACCGCCTAACTCCCCATAGAGTGGAAAATATATATATATACGAGGCCCTTGCTCAAGAGTAGTAGTTGTCGATTTAGGACCTCCAAGGCTTGATGCTGTATCCCTGATCCTTGTTGTCCAGGGTCTTTTTTGCCTGGGATTGATTGCTGGGGTTTGACGGACACGAGGCGAAGCAGCGGAGATCAGACGCACATATCGGTCTTCTCCCGTTTCCTCCTATCTTCCTGCTATCTGATAGGAGGTTTGAGTAAAGAACGTTGCGACAATGACTGTGCTAGCGATTGAAGTTTGAAGTTCCCCCCCCGGAGATTCGTCTGGGGTCGCAGAACTGGATTGGTCCCTACCCGTCATGAAGTTATGAAGCCATCGCTAACTGTTAAGGGCCTAAGTAAGACCCTGCGAGGAATCATTTTACGAGGCTCGATAAAGCTCTCTTCCCTCTTCTTCTGCTTCCTTTGGTTGACTAACTGATGGGGACTTCAGTTTTCCGAGAAGAGCTATCTATCTGATAATCACTTTAATTTAATTTTTTTTGTTTCACATGGATACCAATGCTGCACCGTTTCCGAAGGAACAGGACGGAGTCGAGGTTATCGCGCTCATTGCGCAAGCGTTCAGTTGGTTTGGCGCTTCATACATCCCTCCTGGTCTCAAAGATGGAAATCTCACTCTGCTGCTGGGCAGAATAGAAATGTTCCAGACCCAAAAATATCCAGTGCGGGGTGCATGCTCGCTAACAGGAACGAACGCATTTCAAAATGGGCTGCTTGTCCAATGTTCAGATGTAAGTTACCAAAGCCCTAATTAAGACTCTTCTGCCAGTTTATTGCTGAATATATGGGAACGTATCTCAAGACACATCCGACATGTTATCCTTGATCGTTTGTCTACACTGTACGGAGAAATATATCCAAGGTTCAATTGCTGACACCGGGGTAATTAGAGTACCAAATATTGTTTACTAGTCTCACAAGGGGTAGCTAGTTACCCATTACATCTGGATGACAAGACAACTTCCGAACATCAATAATGTTAAATATGCATTTATTATATCGGTCATCGGTTCATACCAGTTGGTATCTGTACCTAAACGGGAAATCTAACAAGTTCGTCGAAAAATCTTGAAACACACAAATTCGGTGACGAGGTAGTTGTAGGATCAGCTTTATCTAACTGCCCATCTCCTTGACTCTCGTAGTAGATCAATAGAAACAATAGCTTCAAACGGCCCCCAGAGTTTTCCACACTTCATCTAAACCCATGCGGAAATTTTCACGTCTTTAAGTATTTTCTTCATCAGTTTGTGTATTCGTTTCTCCATCCGCAATTTTGGGAGTCTGTATTGTTGCAACTCATGTGTGAAGCCCAAATAACGTGTCACGAGCGACAGCATCCGCTGAACCACTACGACGAAGACGCGCAAGACAAAGACAGATCAAAACCATTCCACTCCCATCGTTCTGACAACGTTATGTGCGTGGATTATCATTTCTATTGGCGCTGCCATAGCTAGGGGCAAAAGCGTTGGAGCCCGGGCTGAACAGCGCTCCATTTATATTTGCTTGGACCGCATCTAACGCATTCGTGCTGTTAGGAAACAGGGGGTTGCGAAGTCCGTACGGATCAGTGTCGGTGATGGTGATAGTCGGAATCTGGTACCTCGACCAGGTGGGAGCGTTGGCTCCACCAATGTCTGGAGAAAAGATGTCGCCAAGTGTAGAAGTAAATGGGCGTGCAAAGGGAGCAGCTGTATTGCATGGATGGGTCATTTGAGTTGATCTGAATGGCAATGGGCACAAATATGAGTCAAAGGAAATGTCATGCTTCGTCTGCTCATTCTGAGAATCTCGGGTTTCCTGAGAACCATCACTTGCAAGCTTGTTGTTATTGGAGGTGGATACATAGTCAGGAATTCTGGCTTGAAGGGTCGTGTTAAGGGGGGGAGGGGCAAGCGTCCTGAAAGGGATTCCGCGTTGGCGGGAATCAGAAGTTTCTTCATTGAAATCTGTATGGAAATCGTACACCAATTCCATGGTACCTTCGCTTTTCACCATATTGCTCGATCCGTCAATTTCGGAAATTTCGTTCGGAAAATGAGTATCGGTGGCAGTGTGATAGAAAAGTCCGATGTTTCCATCGCTCGAGGCTGGTTCATTTTTGATTTCTGTAATAGAAGAGACATTCGTCGGCTTCTGCCTTTTCCTGGATGCATTACACTGAGAAGCCTTGCGTTTTATAGCTAAAGGGACGTCTTCATCATCTATTTCCCCGCAATTGGCTTCATACTCATTCTGGTCGAAAAGCTTCACCATGTCAGATTTCACCATCTCGATGTTAGGTACTTCTGCCTCTTTCATCGAATTACCTGGTGGCGACAGGGGTTCTTCTTTTTTTAATGTGACCTCTTTGGGTTTCGACTGACGAGGTTTGTACTGCTGTTTGGATTTTTCTTCGATGCTAGCAGGTGCGCTTGTCGTTTCAGCGGATGTTGCATTAATTGCACAGCTCTCGATTGCCTTCCTGAGACGGGAAAAGCGCATGCGAGCAGCAGGAGGGTTCAAATTGGCTGCCTCTCCTACGGCGCTGAAATCGATCTGTCACGGGCATTGCTTTCATCAGTAACCAACTCATGTAGAAAGGAACTTTGAGTGTAGAATCTGGGGGGTGGCCCAAAAGGAGAAATTCCCAATGCTCCCCAGACGCTTAGAACTTGCTGGAGATAATTTGTTCAGCGGAGGAAACAGAACTCACGGTCTTATAGTCTGATTTCTGAAGACAGATATATAAGAACCACAGGTTCACATCGGCCTGGGTTTTGGAAGGCATACCTGGATAAGCTCTCTTGTGAGTAGATAATTTTGGAAGCTGTTTGAGAAGGGTAACTCCTAATTCTCCCTTATTTCAGTCGCCTGTTCGAGTTGGGCCTTTGCCACCAGATATGGAATTGGGCAGTGGAACAACAGAGCGACAGGATGAGTATGAAAGAAAGAGAATATGAGATGAAGTGAAAAGCATGAGTCTTGTAGATGACAAGGAAACAATAAAATGAGACTGATGAGTGGACACACTGCAGCAAAATCACTCAGATGATAGACTGATGAAGGGATTGAACGACCCAATTCGCAAATACAGATAACTGTGATAAAGAATAACAGCCACTTAAAGGAATGTTCTTTTAAGCTCAAGCTGCAGACAGCCTGGATACATGTATACATCTGCGCTTGACACTTAGATATTGTAACCATAGGTGATAAAGAAGCGCCTTGACTTGAAAAAGATAGAAAAAGAGGACAGAATTCAATAGAAGCTATGGTAATTGGCCTGGATATATAGCCAAACTTAAATGCCTTCTATGGAAAACAGAAATAGAGAAATTTAGTCCATTTCATTGCATCAACCGATCGTCATGTCATTCCAGATCCATTTTATATTTGTATTTCAAGACCTTCCGTATTTGCTGTGGAGGGAGCTAATTCCTTTCCTGCGTGCATAGCAAAACGCTCTGCTGATTCTCTGGAAGCTTCCATAAGGACGGCTTGTGTCCCTCGAGCGGCATTAACAGCTCCATCTATCAAAGCTTCGTGGCTGAGAGATCCCTTTTGCGATCCGCCGTGAAAATCCGAAGTATCTCCCTTGAGCCATAGTTCCGTAATCTCGTCGCGGGATGGCATATATCCCACGACACAGGCAGCTGCGATTCCCCGGTGTTCGGACGGATCTGGATCTAGGACTAATCGTCGATCGCGACCCTTTTCGTTTGTCTCTTCTGGTTCTCCAGAAACTTCGATGTGTGGATTTTCAACAAAAGCAGCAACTCCACCAGTAATGAGATCCACGCAATCAATCCGGGCATCAACAATTGCTGCTGAAGCAACAGTAATACAGCCGGCAAGAACATTCATCAAGCCCCATCCATCTATCCCGCCGAATGGACTGGAGGATAAAGCATCACCCCACCATCGGTCGTCTTCCCCCTCTAATATCGTCACCGTGATATCGAGCCCACTTTTTGGCCACCTTTCGCCTATGATAACTCCCTTTAGAGCCGTCTCGAGGTGAACACCAAGATCCCTCTCGTTAACATCACGTATGTAACTCCTTCTTCGCCTGGTGGCGAACGGAGCAAATTTTACGTGTGTAGAAAGAAGAAGATTAGGGGAGAATGGGGCGGAACGAGGAAGAGGCTTTGGGCCATGAACGGTACAGGTGAGTTTTAGAGATGAGGAGGGGGGAATGAGGGTTTTCAATTTTGATCGGGGAAGGATTGTGGAGGTCTGGAATTCAAGATATGCGGAACCGGAGGCGGATGGGATTAGACCAGTTTTCAGAACTATTCACACACATTAGTACAAAATCTCTTGTATCACATGCTACATATTGTAACCAACATATTTTTCTCAGCTCATCTGGCTTTCTAGAACGGATAGGGCGTTCGAGCGCTATGGAGCGTCGGTTGTCGGAAGCGAGGAGCGATGACGCAAACACTGGTGGTCGTGTGTCTCCAGACGGTCCGTTTATACGTCTTCTATCGGCCATTATACATTACCCAATAATGAAATCAACAGAAACAAGGAAAAGCGCCCAATGAAAAGCAATAAGCAACTCTGCTGAACTTCATGATTTATCACCAGTGTCTCTCGCATCAAAAAATCCATAGCTTCAAAGTTAGTTGTTTGCACTGTTTGGCTCCTTAGCGGAACAACGTTTTGCCGTCACCCTTCGCTTATCCATATTTTTCCAAGGTTATATATGTTACTTCTTTTTCATTATGCTTCAACTACTACAACCACCAACTACATCACCACAAGCTATCTTCGTAACAGAGGAAGCAGGACAAGAAAAGCAAACTATGTAGCAAGAAGTACAAGGATTTTACGGCAAGTTTCTTCTCCTCAACTTTTATCCCCGTATTTTATTACCTTCATGAGGAAAACCTACCAAAAATCTGTTCGAGATTCTTCCGTGAGCGAATTGAACAACATGCACTACCATCTGAACCTTCCTTGCATTACTTGACCCTTGCTATATTCTGCTTTATGGATATAGCTAACAGCATAGCTATATTAGAAATCATTTTCATTCAGCGTTTCTCAAGTCAACGTGGCCGGTACGGTATTATTTTCAAGGATAGATATTAAAAATGGTTCGGCTTTACTCCCATCCTCTTCCATTCCCTACTTTGTACCATGATGAGAAACCTTCATTCAGTTCTGCTTCTGCAAAATTATTGAAGAAAAATCTATTATACCAAAAATAACGATCCTGATCCAAATTCTCATTCTGCCAAATTTTCAACATGAAGTTTTCACGAACTCAACTAACCAACTTTGGTCTGAAATAGTTTTCTCTATTCCCAATTAGCAAGAGGATATGATAAATAATCTAACATAGAATTACCCCACCGTGCTCCGCATAGCTCACCACTGATGTAAGCATTGCCAATTAGTTATATCACTTGCTCCCAACACCGAGTCCCTACCCAAGACCAATCATCATGATGACAACAAGTCAATCCATTCCACGAGTCTCCTCACGGAGCGCCCTTCTTTCAATAAGAAAACGAGTTTCTCTTTCGATCCCCCACTCTCCCCTATACCGGACCTTTCCTTTCTCATTTACGTTGGCTTCTCTTGTCTACGACTGGAGCTGTTCAGCATAAGTTCAGAAAGAAGGGGATGATAGGTTGTGGAGATGCTGGTGTTATCGAGGAGGTTAAGCGGGGTGCCTTGATAAACCCCCTTGCGCTCAGCCTTGTTTTTTCTTATTTTACTCGTCCCATCATCTCTTGGGTAGCGGTTCGTCTTGGGCTGTTGCTTTTGGGGATGGTGTCTGGATGGGGGAAGGGGATGAGTTCATGGCTTTGCTGAATACAGTAAAATATCCCAATGACCTTTTCATGCCCCTATCATATCTTCATGTTTGTTCTTGTATACCGTTGAACGTATCCAAGTGACGTTCAATCTTGGGGATGTCCTGGGTTGTCGACCCTCTTGTTGGAAGAATACCTATCTAACTTGATTTTAGGTTGTAGTAAGTCCAGTTTTATTGATCAGAGCTCATGCGGTTTCACTTCCACATAATGTTTCAAACTGCAAAATAATTTAACAGGCCACTCGGAGCTTGTTAGATAGATCTACTTGCCACACAGCCTTGACACGCTTTTAGTTTATCAATCTACGCTGAATAACTTTTAATGTTATATTCCTTGTTAGTTTTCGAAAGCAAGCATCAACTCGTAATGCAATTTTATTTCTCGGGTCTATATGGATTGTAATCTATGGATGTAAAGATATACACCGTCAGTAGTTTTATAATGAGTAATTCCTCCTATTTTCTACAGGATGCCTGATAAATCTCCTTTCAAGAATTCTCCTCTCCAACCTCTTTTCAGCTTTCGTCATGATGTACTGCTGTTGCTAATCTTTCCAAGATTGCATCTGATAGTCAAAATGTTGTGCAAAGCCAGGTGGTAGGAACTCTCAAAAAACAGCGGAGATGGATTAACTGACGGGTGGTTGGGCAGATGCATACGCTCAATAGGGAAAATGGATAGTAGAAAAACGAGACGTATGCATGTGGAAAAGTTCCATCACAGCGGAGAAAAGTCCATGGTCGTCGGAAAAAGATATATACAATATGCTGTGAAAATAGAATCGAAGAAAGAACAAAGCATACGCTTTCCGCCAATGGTTTATGTATATATATATATACGAACGCAAGGGATTCTATCCTCCCTTCTATTTTCTCAATTCCTGATTCAGTTTCCTCATATCATCGCTTTGATTTCTTTCGAATCTTGACGTTCTGGGTTGAACTATCACCTAGAGCAACGGACCCTTGGAGATATGCAGATATATCGGTATGTGCGGTAGGTAAAGGTGAAAGAAATTTTCAAATCATCGTAGTCATCGTTATTATCGTTTGTATGGGGGTGGGGTTTAACTTTCATGTTCTGCTGTGGGGGTTGTGGCTCCGTTTGTACGTGACATGCTGTACGGTGCCTGAATTGTGGATATAATGTCAGTCATTACGAAAGTTAAGCGTGGGGAAATGCAGCAACCACTGAGCGGATGGTAAATCTCCGTTATACATACTAAAACCTTTTTGGCATTGCATATCCGCCATGCCAGATTGCGGACATTTCCATCAGCACGGACGACCTCGGGAGCAAATTCGATGCCGAACCTAAAAAAGAGTAACATCAGTAAAAATATAAAGAAACAAGCTTGCAACTTGACTCAAATTTTGAAATGCTGTTTATACAAGCTATGAATTCCAGAATAAGAAGTTAACTTACATTTGATGTACGGCAAATACCACTCTCCTTGAGTATTTCCCATTCCTGTCAACTAGGCTGCCATACTGTTCTTCGACAGTTTGCGGTGCAATGTCGGGGTCCCTGTCAAAGCAGTTTTGGACCACAGGAAGCAAAGCGGATTCGATGGCAGCCCTGACAAGCCCGTATCTGTCGCCATAGATTGCATCGTCATCAAATCTGCCAATGCGGATCTCAAAGGGGCGCGAGACTGCCATGACATTATGTTTTCCGTTGTGGTGGTACCTAAATTCGAAGACGCCTTGCGTCCACCAGAGTTTATCTCCCGAGAAGACCATTTCCCCAGATGCAACGTCCTTTGGCTCGCCATCCTCTCGGAACTTATTGATAACAATGTCGCTTGAGATTAACCCTTGCTCACATGTCAAAGAGTCAAAAGAAGCCTTGTTAGTACCGATCCATCGACCTTGGGAAGAAATCCGTGTGATCTCCCGCGATGTATTATCAGTGACCATGTAGAGGCCAATCCAGTCTTTCTTGCTATGATTCAGCGGGGCGGTCCATTTGACTTTGATGGGGGCGCCATATTCGAACATAAGGTTCACCTGTTCACCCCTCCTGTCTGGCATGGATCTTGCCTTTTCACCCTCCTTATCACTAGCTCTTTCAAATTGTGCCGGCTCGGAAGATTGTGTTCCTTCCAGGGAAATGGAATAATCCTTTTGATCGTAACCAGCAAGATCTGGTTCCAGACGAGATATGGTGATTCGTGCAGGGTACTTCTGGAACAAGGCGGAGGTATCTTTGACGAAGGTCTTGACACCAGCGGCGAGCTTAGGTCGAGCGGCTTCTATGAACTCTTCAATGAATTCAATCGAGTCATCGAGTATTTTGTCTACGCTTCCATGGAATTGCTTCAGGGAAGGTGGCAAGGAACGCTTTAGGCTTCTAACAAGACCCGCATCTCGCCTTAGACTTTGACCGTAAAGCTTCTGCATATGTGGACGTTCGACCAGTTGGATAAATGCAATAGTTAATGTATGGCTCAGCAATGCTAGGGAAATAACTGACTTGGTACTGGTGATTAGAACCGCTCCCCAAACACCTGCCAAACCTAGAACGCGCTCAGGATTGTTCAGATACCGATAAATTCCACTATATGTGAGTTTTGGTGACTGGTCAAAGAAGAAGTCTCCGAAAAACCATCCAAACTCCCCAAGTGATTCGTAGATACTGGCAGATGTCCAAATCTGAAGTGCAATCAAACTTGCACCTAGAATATGCCTCAGGAGCACTAGGCCGTAGCCCCAATCTTGTGGGAAGGAGTACATCTTCCAAGTAGCGGCAATAAAGCTCGCGTAGGTCATGGTCATGCTAAGATGATATGTGCCTTTCCATTGTTGCCAGGCTTCTTGATTGCTTTCTCCGTACTTCACAAAGTGTCTCGTCCACATCTTGCAGTGCGATTGGCGGTTGAGTATGTAGCCAATACCCACGGAGTACCAAACCCTCCAAAGAGCAGCATTCAGGACGAAGAAAAATTGATAGACTGGTGTTGATGGGGTAAGAATAGCCAGAGCGGAGAAAAGTATTTGGATCAAAAGCACAGAAGAGTCCGTAATGCGGTACAGGTCGAAGTTGTGAGGACCTAGAAGGTTATGCATCGACGAAGGCTCTAAGGTAGCCACCGCTTTTCCCGAGTATTCGTTGTCATTGATGACCGAGGAGTCCTGAGAAACGTCGTCGTCTTGTGGTTTAACATTATCTGTGTCGACCGCGACTCTTTTCCGAGGTGGAGGAGCATTGTAAGTTTTCTCGATATGGGGGTTTTCAACCAGAACCAAGAACGCAAATTGGGCGGCATGTGCTAGAATGGAAATAAAAAGCAGCTTGTAGCTAGCTGCCATCAAAGAGATACCGTAATATCCCGCATAGCCAACGGAATACATTGGATGGGGTGCCATCTCAAAAACACCGTCGAAAGTAAGGTCCTGGTCGATGAGATAAAAGAAATCCCCCCAGTACCATGCGAAATCCTTAACTACCCGATGGGCGTCCAGTTTGACCCAGAGGTTAAAAAGTACTAAGCTCATCCCAGTAATCCATCTCAAAGCCAGCATGATGAAACCTTCCCCAGCGGGACGACCACCGCAGGCAATTGCGAATAGGCAGTACGAGGTAAAGTCGCACATGAGGATAAGATCAACAACTCGTCGAAACACAAGCCAGGTGTTGTATTCCGTTGGGGCGTCCTCGAAAGAATACTGCTCCGGGATTTTTGTCTCCAGTTCCCATTTAAGCAGGTTGTATAATACGGGATGAGGGTTCCGTCCGGTTGACGGATTCACGAAGATGTTTGATTTTTTGGCCCAACAGACCAAGGTCCGGCCGTTCGACTGCATGTGTAGAAGCCATCCTATTCCGATGTTGTACGCGGCACGCCAGAACAGGAAAATGATAGCAAAGGCAGCGACCCTGAATGATGATGGAAGAAACCGGAGGAGGAAGATATGACAACTTATAATGGCGAGGACGAAGATATCAGACAAGTTCTTTGGCTCTGAGGGTGAAAGGAGCTGCGAGACCATATCACGGGTTGGCGGAACGGTAAAGACTGGATTTTGATGTCATTATAGCATTAGCAAATCCTTACTTTAAACTGGAGGTTGATATTGGCGGGAAGATTCTATTCGCGCAGTAAATATAAATCGAGACAGCCACCCGTCCTATTGAGAGAAGTCTGAATGCTCATGCTAAATTTCATTGATGCAAGAGCAAAATCTGGACTAGAGAAGCCTTTTATACCTTCCCGACACCTAGCCATAATCATCCTTCTCCGGGGAGTGGAATCGAGAGCTTACTTGTGCCGCCTGGAGTTCTTCCAAAGGTCTTCTTTTCCGAATCGGTCCTCTCATCTTCTTCTACCCGTGACTTATCATCCAGGGCCTTGGGGGCCACACCTCCATCACTGGTAGGTTTTGATGGCTGTACGTTCCGTTCATGAAGCCCCTCTGCGTGGATGTGGAATCCGGTTGACGACGCCGGACCACTCATAGTTAAAGCGGAAGACTGTCGGTGCGGTCAATGCAGAAGCGCGAGAAGCCGGAGATTATGTCAAGTTGAATTGACTGAGAAGAGTTGAGATCGGAGAGATCGGATTGTTTCGGGCCCGGGGGGAGAAAAGGTGAGGATTCAACTCTTTTTGAAGGTTCTGAGTTAAACAACTAATAGTTATTTCAAGGTTCCCCCCCCCCCCCCCCCAACCGTTTAATAATTAATTAGTTAACTAACTTTAGAGTTAGCTAGTCATGGCTGGAGAACTCCAAACCACCAGCAGCAAACCAGAAACTATAGCAATGAACAGAACAAACCTCAAGAGTCTCTATTCTGGCGAGGAAAATCAGATGATAAAGTATCCCTACCATCCATCCATGGATGGGGATGTTCCTGGTGTCACCGCAGTTCCAGTGTTCCCTATTCGACAGCTCAAACCAGATTTTTGCGCAACGTTTTGTCTCTTAGTGTTGGGAGATGCAGAGGCACAAGAAGCGGGCTAAGATAGAGGGGCGAATCATTGCTCGAGGCTTCTTAGAATGACGTCGGTTGTTCCGCTCAACTTTTACTTTTGGTTGTGCGAACATCCATTTCGCGGGGAGTTAAAATCTATGTTGCGGTCTCCTCCTCAGGGGTACTTATCATTAAGTGATGCTGGAAGGAAGCATTGAGCATCGCAAGTCAAAAGCTCGCCCATTGACTAATTAGTTTTCATAGAATCTCCAAAGAAAATAAAAGTTCAATTTTATTCATGGATGCAATGGATGTTGTGGGTTTTCGGCTATCCATCCGAGTGCACTGATAGTTACCACACCGCACATGGTCATTCCAATGAAGCTCCCTGGAGTCACACTTCCGTTGGTTGGGGTGGTCGTTAGTTGAAACTGGTTGAGCTACGAAGTAACTAAGTTAACTAACTACGTGACTGACTCGGTTTAAGGGCGGGCCAGTTAGTTTAGTGCTACAGCGCCGAACACAAAAAAAGCAAAGGCCTCTTCTCTGCGTTGCAGTCAAGCATGTGAAAGGTCTCCAAAGGGCTTCAACAATTCGAACAACGTCATTCCTGTCTTGTCCTGATCTCGCAGTGTTTTTCTCTCCTATCCACAGAGTTTTAAAACTGGTATTCGAGCACACGTATCCACAGAATTTTAAAACTGGTATTCGAGCACACGTATATTCTGTTTGATCCTGACCCAAACTACGAATTAGCTCTGCATGTTTCCCTGTCCTGAACGCTACAGCCCTGGCCAAGGTTTCAGGATTAGGTTCCATAAGAGTTGCTGCCGCAGCTTTTGCTCTGGCCCGGGAACTCTTGGGATATCTCGAGGATTATCTCGCCAGGGATGGGCAGGCAGAAGGCTGCGAGGTTCCCATTGATGAGAAATACTGATTGCCACAGATAGCGGAGGTCATGGCATGAATTGTTTTCAGGTCACCCGCGTAGTGGAGAAACCGGTTCAGCGGCCAATTGGATCAATATAGGAAAGGGGAGTGGTTTTGTCTGGTGGACTTTTACAACAGGCTGATGGCGAATATCCTCCTGTCAATTGTCACCGTTGAAGCTCCGTGATATATAGTTACCACGCCTAAAAATGACCCTTCGAGAAAAAATGTTGGCAACTGCATGTGGGTTCTCAATGGACAACCGAATCCCCTTTTGAGCGATGAGTTCTTTTATAGCATCTCAGTCCCTCTCACTGCATACCCTAGACGGCAGGTTGTTCATGATGCAGCGGTAATGCTTTGTTTTCCTCCAGAGCTGGTTGGCTACATTGTCGTACATCTGACTAAGCACAAGTTTCATTAGTTAACTAACTTAAACTAAACTAACTAACTTAGGTTAGTTACCACAGTTACCGTAGTTCAACACGCAGACCTCGGCTATTTCCATTCACGGGACATGCCACTTGTATTAATAATACAACCTCCCCCCGTGCCCTACCAGATATCGATCCGCCACCAACAAAAAAATTATATCGTCATCGGATCGGGAATATGGCGCTGTGTAAACATTAAAATAAAAGCCAAAATTAAAATCCCATCAAGGTTGAAATTCCTATTAGACCCTCCAGATAGTTAACCCCGCGGAAGTTGTTGGTTCACCTTACGGTTAATATGGCTCTATTACTGGAGGAGCCAACTCCAGTCCTCCATGCATCATCCACAGCCATTCCCAAGCTCGTCGCTCCCGAACCAGGTATGTTCAAGGACCGCAGATTTCATTTGACGTTGAAAAACATACGTTGCATATCCACCCTGACAACTCTTGTCTCATTCCAGAGAACTGTCCCGGTCCCGAATCCGAACAAGCAGGCAAAGGCGATGCCTGCGCCGGCTGCCCAAACCAAACCATCTGCGCCTCTGCCCCCAAGGGCCCCGATCCCGACATCCCCGTCATAACCGCCCGCCTAGCCTCGATACGACACAAAATCCTTGTCCTCTCCGGCAAAGGTGGCGTGGGGAAGTCGACCTTCTCCACCCTCCTCGCACAGGCGTTCGCCTCCAATCCCGACTCAACTGTCGGCATCATGGACACGGATATCTGCGGCCCTTCCATACCGAAGATGATGGGTGTCGAGGCTGAGACGATCCATGTTAGCAACGCGGGCTGGAGTCCCGTGTGGGTGTCGGATAATCTATCTGCGATGAGCGTGCAGTTCATGTTACCCAACCGAGATGATGCGGTCATCTGGCGCGGCCCGAAGAAGAATGGGTTGATAAAGCAGTTTTTGAAAGATGTTGAATGGGGCGAGTTGGATTATTTAATCGTTGATACGCCGCCGGGTACGTCTGATGAGCATCTTTCGGTGAATTCGTTTCTGAAGGAATCGGGCGTTGATGGGGCGGTGGTCGTTACGACGCCGCAGGAAATGTCGTTGTTGGATGTCAGGAAAGAGATTGATTTTTGCCGGAAGGCGGGGATTCGGATATTGGGACTCGTGGAGAATATGTCTGGCTTTGTCTGTCCGAAGTGCACGCATGAGTCTCAGATTTTCCGTGCAACGACTGGTGGTGGCGGGAGGTTGGCGAAGGAAATGGGCATTCCATTCTTGGGCGCTGTGCCGCTGGACCCTAGGGTGGGTATGGCCTGCGACTATGGGGAAAGCTTCATGGATAACTTTCCCGATAGTCCTGCATCTGCTGCCTTGAGAGGGGTGGTGAGAGGCATCGTGAAGCTGGTTGGGGAGGATCCAGATGAGGTTCTTCCTAATGTTGAGTGGAGCTAGGGCTCCATATATTCATCCCGTCTCTTTCAAGAAACCTCGATAATTTTACTTTTGGATAAGATGTAAGGCATTGGTGTGGGCGTTTTGGACATCGACATAAAAGCCTCCAGGGCTGGCGTTCGGATTCTTTTTCCAATATTTTTACGATCACTCGTGGGAGTAGATGGATATTCTCGCCACTTTTATTTTATGTATTATATGATGATTGAAACGAACATATGATGATGCAGATATCCTATGTCCTGAAAGACAAAAATACTAATTTTATTGAAATAAACCTGCTCTTTGCATCCCACCAATCTACATTATCGGATCGATAGCAATGTAAGGAAATGCAAGGTCATATTTATCATGAAGCAGGCGGAACAGATGTATTTCACCTAGCTCCGCTGGCACCAAAATATGGCAACCTGTAGTCCATTAGCGCCGAAGAGAGCAACTCATTGGTTTTAAATAAAGCATGAAAATTAATAATGCTTCCCAATTAGTTATCATGTTGTCCCGTCATCCTATTCTTCTCCAGTGCTCCATGATTGCGGCAGCAAGAACAATCCCTCGCGAAGTCTCATCATCCATTGAAATCCTTATGTGGCAACGGGGCCGGGACGCATTAACGATATGCGTTTTCACTGCATCTCCTACAGCTATGTAACCCATTCAACATCAGAATCATAATGATTTGGAAGAGATAATTTCTCAGAAACAAAACGCGCCCGATAGCTATGTTCATATGCTGTATGTAAGTGGATAGTCTGTTGAATCAGTACGCGCTGACGAATGTATGGGAATGTGTAGTACATTTATGGCAAAGTCGCTATTGTTGTGGCAATCCCGAGGACGACATAAAACAACATAAATAGACAACTTATATCCTGGGGTTCTATTATGGCGACCAGCGAGTGTCAACCGAAGTAGTTGAAGATAGAAATTTTGAAATCCGAGGTGTTTTGTTGCTAGCAGATATGGATATCAACGTAGCTATGAGATGTCACAGACAATGTAACAGCGTTTGCTTGTAATGGATTTAAAAAATGAAAAGAGATCCATCATTTCCATTGGGATATCTAATATTGAGATCAAAACCTTGGAATGAATGCGGCGGCTACGTAGTTTAGTTAACATCCTCCAAGCAAATAAACAACATAGTTACCTGAATGAAGAAAGCTGGCAATTGAAAGCTGTGAACTTGAACTCTCTTTTTATCATAGTCATCATAGACTCACACTGTTGGTAGCAGTTCGTTCTGCTTCCGAAACCGCCAGCACTTGAAACATCACGGTCTGGCGAATCAGCGCATCAAGACAAAGCAGGGACATTTTGAGTGAGTTGGGCTGAGACACGCCCTGGTTGTTTCATCCCGTCCAGCAGCACCCGTCTTTGACGTGCTTATTGGAAGCTAACAGCGCATTATCTTAAAAATGACGATGGCGTTCCACGGGGAAAACTTAAAACGCAAATTTCAACTTCGGCTGGTTAACATGTTGAATGTGATCCAGGTGGGATTCTGGGCGCGCTCTTCGCTTTCTGGCTCCAGGCACCAAGGCTCGGAGTTCCACCTTTGACAGAAACTAAATATGATAAACGAGACGAACCTGGAACACGACGCGGCAACCAAGCCAACTCGGCCAGGAAAACATCTGTTTGGTGGTTCTTGAAATCTAATGTCCCTTGGAAGTTTGCCTGGCACTCTCCTTGCGCCTGAGTGGCTCAAATACTCACTGCCCTTGATGATGAACAGATGAAGAAACCAAGAGCGGGATGTCATAGTTATCCAATCAATGACTCGATGCCGCCCATACCAGATGTAGTTATTTCCCTCAATCAGACCCCCTCCCCTTCGGGACTCCGCCAAGCGCGCCCTGGTTAGCATGGTGTCAGATCTCAACATGGGCGGCTGGCAAATGCAATAAGTGGGGCTCAGATTACGCAGCGGAGAGCTGGCAGATCCTCTCCTGGTCGGATATTAGAGGGGGGGGATCTTCCTCGTGGAAGGAAGTGAATCTTTCCACTGTCATCTGTAATCTTGTTCCAAGGTTTCATTTTGCTGTCGGAGCTGATCTCCTTCTGCAACAAGTTGGCAGTGTGATATATCTCCTGCTCTGGAAGCAAGCGATAAAATTCCACTGTTAAACTCTGTTCTTTCTTTGCTTGTCTTTTGTGATCAAGTTTATTGTTGTATTGAGACTGGAGTCTCCTTGTTTCCCTTGCATTTCTGGTTTCTTTCTTTATCACACATTCTCTGGTTATCTGAGAGGTTGTTCTTGTTGTCTTCGACACCCTTCCGCTCCCCTCTCTCACCCCCAAACCTCTTCAACTTCTTCAACCTGCTCATTCTCTCATTCCCTTTGAAAATGGATCTTACGGAGTCATAGTCTTCACTATATTGACCTCATTACTATTCGTTTCTTTTGCATAGTCTCTCTCCTTTTTAAGATATATTTATACACATATACACCACTGCTTTGGGGGGGGTGTTTGTGTGCTTGTCATTCCTTTTCACCTTTCGCGTGTCTGGACACGGTTTACACTCTCCTTCATTATCATCGATTCCTGTAACTCCTAACCCCTAACACCCCTCCCTCACTTAATTTTTTATTTTATTTTTTTTATATATATATATTTTTTGTCTTGTTTTGACTAGCTTCTTTTCTTCCTCCTCCATTTTCTGTGTCGAAACCAGCCTTCAGGTAGAAATTCGGCAAGATGTATTTGATACAGGTTTTACTATACCTGTTCCTCCTTCTGGGCCCCTCGGTCCTGGGGGCGCCCTCGCAACCCTCGCGTCTGAGAAAACGAACCTTCAAAGTCGATCTTATTCGCCGTGGGGACTATGTCCCTAACGGCCTGGCTGCAATCAAAAAAGCGTACTCCAAGTATGGCATCATCCCCTCCGACATTGACTTTGGAGCTCTGGACGTCAACGAGTTCGCAACTTCTGTAGATCGTCAAGCGGTAAACAAGGCAAAAGAACCTGATGAAAATGGTGCTGTTACCAATATTCCCACGCAGAACGATGTACAGTATCTGTCTCCTGTGACCATTGGCGGTCAGAAGTTTGTGATGAACTTTGACACTGGATCGTCGGACACGTATGTATATACTATGACCTAACAGGAATGTATATGGGCAGGTATGGAGACATGAGCTTGTGCTATACGGTGCAATAAACTAACTTTTTTCCCCCCTTTTTTTTAATTTTACAGATGGGTATTTAACACGCAATTGGACTCAAGCATATCTGAGGGCCACTCAGTGTTTGATCCCTCACGGTCTCGTACGTTCGAGCTACTCCAAAGCACAACCTTCAACATCACCTATGGAGACTCCTCCTTTGCACGGGGCAATGTCGGAATGGACACAATCGACATTGGCGGTGCGACAGTCCAAAAGCAAGCTTTTGGACTCCCGAATGAGATCTCAGATTCATTTATTAGGGATGAAGGCTCCGACGGTCTCGTTGGTTTAGCATTTACTACCATCAACACTATGCGTCCGGAACCACAGACAACTTTTTTTGAGAATATCGCCTCTGACTTGCAAGAACCTGTCTTCACCGCTCAATTAAAATCCCAAGCACCCGGCAGCTATGAATTTGGCATAGTCGATCCTGCCAAATTCGTCGGTGATATGGTTGATATCCCTGTGGACAACTCGCGGGGTCATTGGGAAATCAAATCGAGCATGTTTATGGTGGGCGACGATACCTCCGTTAGGACCGTCTCGCGTGGGGTGCGTACTGCAATCGCTGATACGGGCACGTCGCTGATGTTGGTCAATGGGGAGATTGTAGAAGCTTATTACTCCAAGGTTCCTGGGGCACAGCTCTCTGCTGCTGCTGGGGGGTTTATATTCCCCTGTGGCACGGAGCTTCCGGATCTCTTAGTATCCATAGGGGATACGCATCTAGCAAGAATACCAGGCAGCTTGATAACATTTTCTTCGACGGGGCATGATTCTAACGGAAATGAGCGTAAGTTTGTCATCACTCTTTTCATTCTGGTTATGGTGGACTCTCATTTCTATTATGGATTTGGAGCATCCCATTGTTCACGGCCTATTCTTCTTATACCTTTATGCAATGTGACATCCATTACCTATGATAGTTTTACTAACAGAATTGTTTTTATTTATACATTCAGTCTGTTTCGGAGGCATCCAATCCAATAAAGGCGCTCGCCTCCAGATCTGGGGAGACGTATTCTTCAAAGCGATCTTCGTTGCGTTCGATCTCCGAGGACCAAAGCTTCGAATGGCAGCGCACGCTTAGATACCTAACATTCATTTCATATTTTTCATGCGTTAAATGTACCATTTCGACAAGGACATGAGGGACGTTGAATTGCGTACACCACATATATACCCCTTTATATACATACAGTACATATATATTATCCCCCTCCCTACTACAGATGAAGAAAGATACTCTGCAGATCTCCTGTCTATATCTTACATAGTATCGCTGCCACTTCTTTTTCCACCCCGACCTTGTTCTCCTGGTCCTTCGTTCAGTACCGATTGATACACTGTTTGCTGTATGCGGTTAGGTCACTGAAGATGGGCAGAAGGAGAGAACAGAGCGGTAAAAAAAGCTACAAGGATCCTCTGAGGCCTGTTTTCGTTTTGTCGTTCTTGCTTGTTTTATGTACTGTCCATGCCTACCTTCGTAGCCATGATCTAGGACGTTTATGCGGCTCTGTTTTCTGTCATTTCTGTTAACCTCAAAAGGAAATTTAGGTAATTCATTTTAAGATTTCAGTTCTGTACTGGAGAGTACATAAAGAAATATTTTCCCCTAGGATTGAAGTATCATGGACTGCGATGTCGAAGTGCGAATGATTATCTTACCTTGGGCCCCGCTAACGCCACACTTGGTGATCTCTCGGGTGGCTTATATGTCCTCCCCGTAGGCACTTTTAGGGGAAGATCCAACCTAAACAACAGTTAAAGCAAAATTTCCAACTAATTAAATTTCACCTTTATTTTATTTTATTTTTTTATTATTAAACTATTTGAGCTTCTGAATAGCTCAGTTTGCAAATCAGATTTTCATCTCATTTTTTAAGAAGTTAAGAAATTATAACTAATTAATTAACTAATGTAATCTAAAAGCAAGCAGGACACCCAAGTGTGCCAGAACCCAAATTAAAATTTACACAAGTTAATTATAAGCTTACTTTAGTATTGTAAAAATACTCATATTTAAAGACTGAGAAAGAAAAAAATAAAGAGTATATCAATATAGAATAAAAATTATTATTTTAATCATACAAGTTATCAAATTTATATATAAGATAATTTTATTATAACTATTCAATATATATAGAATTTTAATACTTTGTATTTATTGATTAACAATTAAAATAAAGATTTTTATAAGTCAATTAAGTTTAATTTATTTATAGTTCAATCGTCAATATTAATATAAAATCTTCAATTACTTAAAAATCTACCAATAAACTTATCATATATTTTAACTTTAAAAAATAATGTATAAAGAGCTCAGTTAGATATATTGATATATTCAATAATAGTAATTTATTAATGATTTTCAAGCTATAAAAGCTTCAGCTGATAATAGTATTAACAACTGAAAATAATGTTATAGTTTTACAAAGTTATATTGTAAATTTAATCTTATCAAAGTTGTAAATATTTCAATATATAATTCTATACTTAGTAAAAGACATTTAAAATATTCAATCATTTTTGTTAAGGAGTGAATGTGAGCTGCATAAGAAGGAAATTCTCTGCATTGCTAACTGCTATGTAATGAAATTCTAAGAAAAAGTGATGTCAGAGTCTGCTCAGATTATAAACAGCTCATGTGATCACATGACTGAATCACAACTGATCCACTAGATTACATGTGGAGTGTGGTCATGTGATGGAGATAAACCTAGCCCTGGTGCTAAGCCTAATATCACCTTATCACCTTTTGATCTAGAAACAGACATGCCCACATGCTGGAAAATCATCATTGTCTTCATCTTTCAGATAGCTGCCTGTCTCTCATGTTCTTACTCATTCATCTAGGCATTTCAGTGATCTGGCTTTAGCAGAGTTGGCCTCATGGAAATCCTATATTATATATAATAATCTATTAAAGTTGTGAGTAAAATATTATAAAGAATTTTCATCAAATCTCTTTCAACACATCTGATACTGCAGCTTGCTCCAGCTTATTTGACTGGTCAGTATACAATCTATTTCTCATTCATTCTCACTGTATATTTCAATTGAGTCTGATGATCTGACAGTTTGATCAAATAGAGAATATTTGAAGTTTTTATATAGTTTGTCTGAAAAGAAGATTGAATAAATCTTTATTATTGCAGAGAGATTCAGTTTGTAGACATTGCTCATCTTTTCTAAAATTCTAAAGAAGCTGACATTTTGCTCTGTCAGGTTATGATTTAATCAATTCATCTTATATGATTTCAATATTAGATAAACAAAATCTTCTACTATAAAGTCAGACTTTTAATAATACTTATCAGTCTGTCTCTTTATCTGTTTCTGTGCTGTTCTTATATCTTTACTTGTCTGATTTCAGATCTCTCTCATTTGATGAATAAAGCTCCTTGCTGCTTCTTAATTTCTTTTCTTATTCATGTTCAATTTCTTCATCAATAATTATCAGTCAAATGATATTCAGAGTTTATATTCATTTACTGTGAGGAAGAGAAAGATTTCTGTGAAAGCATTTAAGATAGCTGTGAAGATGTGATCTATAATGAGTAGTCATTCATCTCAGTTATCTTGATAGTAACTAATATAGAGGTGTAAACAGATGACAATATATTGATTCACCACTTTTGTCTATTCATCAGTTTATATATGATGTGCTGTTGAGAGTTTCAGTTTTATATTCAGAATCTGTGTAAACTTATTTCAAAAGCTTTATATAAACTGAGAGCCTCAGTCAGAGACAATTGAGTCAAATATCTCATTATATGAATAGTAGAATTGAATGAATAGTCAGATCAGCTCTTAGACTATAACTCTCTAAGTAATTAAAATGAAGATTATCTTCTTACTTAGCCAGTATAGTATAATTAAAATGATGTTATAATCTGTTTTACTTTTCAGCACATTCATAAAGTTTATTGCAATATACTATTATGCATATTCTGATATTGATAATGACTTTAGTAAATCAGAAGTCTTATCTCTTGAAATTTTACTGATTTGATATATATGACAGTTCTGAATATAGTATAGAATATCTGTCTGCCAGATGACTCATCAATAGTGTGATTGTATTAGAATCAGAGTCTTTTATTTTTTAAAGTATGCTGTTAAAGCTTGATCATGAATTTTCTACAGTAGCTCAACTATCAGAGTTTTTTTTTTCTAAACAGACATCACTAGTCTTTCATTGTACTGTAGTACATTATCTTTCATTGTATAGAGATTATTTTCATCATCTGTCTGCTGCTGCAGGAGCTCAATTGAGATAATTGTCTTGTTTAAAAATACTATATATTTAGCAATATTCTCTTTCTTTGAGAAATTGATGCTAGCAATATCTGTAGAAGAAGTGATCTGAGAATTGAAAGTCTCTGATTCTAGGAGAATCTGCATATAGTTATTCTGTTGTCTTTTAATCTGCTCAGATCTACTCAGTGTGTCTGCTAGCAAATTAACCTTGTCTGATCAATACTTGATCTCAAAGTAGAAATGAGAAAAGAACTCTGTTTAGTAAACTTGACATATATTCAGCTTTTTGATAGTCATGAAGTATTTCAGTGTATAATGATCAGTAAAAATCTTGAATTATTTCTTTTATTGTAGTCTCTCAAGCTCTGCTCATCATTCTTATAAGACTTAGACTATTGTCAGTATTTTCTTATCATGAACTTCATAATCAAGCTCTGTATCATTCATTGACTTTGAATAGAAGACTACTGAGTGTCAAAGATTATTTTCAAATCTTTGACTTAGTATCTCAGTCACTATTTCATCAGAGATATCAGTCTCAATATGAGTCTTTCATTTAAAGTTATAATAATGCAGTGTTGAAGTCTTCATCAGCTGTCTCTTCAGTTTTTCAAAGACTAATTTGCATTCTAATGTTTATACAAATAAAGTAGTCTTCTTCATCAACTGATACAATAATTTTGTGATTCAGCTGTAGTTTCTTATAAATCATCAGTAGAAATTATCAAATTCTAGAAATAACTGAACTTCTTTAACTGTGATGAGAATCTATTATCTTACAATGATAGCTGTTTTCTCTAAGTTTATCTTAATTTTTTCTGTACTAATAATAAACTCTAAATATTTTATTCTCTGAACTGCAAACTCATATTTCTGAATGCTGACTTGCAGCTCAGCTATCTTTAGTCAGTCTAGTATTGAATTTATCTGCTGCTTGTGCTTCTTCAGATTCTTGCTATAGATTAAAAGATTATCTATAAATGCTGTTATAAACTTGTTCAGATAATCAAAGAAGATATTATTAATAAACTATTAAAAGCAGATAGAAATATTTATAAGATCAAAGAGAATTACTTAATATTTATAGATTCTATAGTAGATTCTAAAGATGATCAGATTCTCAAACTCAGAGTTTATTCAGATGTGATAAAATTTCTATCAAATGTCCAGCTTTATAAAGTACTTTGCTCTATTGAGTCAGTTTATCAACTCATTTATTACAGATAAGAAATACTGATCTTGTTTGATTATAGTATTCAGCTTGTGAAAATCAATATAAAATCATAACTTCTTCTCATTATAGATAATCAAAATTAAGAAGGTATAAAAGATTGAACTTAATATGATAAAGTTTTTTGCTAGATTGACTTTAAGATAGATCTTCATCATCTTTAATTTCTCTAGATTCATCTTATAGAGAGATTAAAGTTCTATTTTAAAATCAATATTCTTTTATAAAAGAAGTAATTTATTTGATGCTTTCTTTGAGAAATAGTTCTTCTGATCTTTTAATCATTCTGATAAGTTGCAGATCAGCTTCTCATCAGACTCATTCTCAGCTCTCATTAAACTTCACTTCTTCTCAAGTTGTTTATCAATTTCATACATACTGATTATGAAGACTATTGAGTTCTTGTTCTTCATAAAATTATAAAAGAAAGCAGTCTCAGTGAAGTTCATATTCATTATTTGTGATGCTATCTCCTCTCAAATTAGTCTCTATCTTGTTTTAGATATTATGACTGAGCTAATTTCTTTCAATCTGCAGAGTTGAATTTGATACTTCTATCTGATCTTCTTGTTCAGTTTGATCTCTCTTCGTTTTATATCTGTCTGATACTCAAACTTAGAGTTCAGATACTTCAGTATTGACTATAGTATTATTTTTAATATTGACTCTATCATCTGTTCAGAGATAGACTATTTACTCAGTCAAATCAGATGTTGATTTTTAATATCAAGTATATATTCTGTATTATCAATCACTTTTGTCTCAGAATAACAGAGTACTGATCTAAATCTGTTATCAATAGAGGAATATTCTGAAATCTTCAGTCATTTACTCAGAGATTTAGAGTCAATGTGTAGTTTATCACTTTATCAGAAGTATTGTTATATCTCTTCATATGGTATTTGAACAGAAGTTCTTGAAACTTTCTATTGAAGAATCTCACTAATTCTATAACATATCAGATATCAATAAAATTCATATCATTCACTTCAGTATTAGCAAGAAAATTTATAGAAGTAGTAATTTTATTATAGACTAACTTGATTAATACATTAAAGCTTTTTTTTCTAATCAAGTTCTTTATATCAAACTTCTCACAGACTATTGAACTATCTGAGATGAAGTCTTCTCTCAGACTCACTCTTTTCTCAAATTCATTGAAGACTCAGAAATATCATTCTCTGTAAGCTCAGTGATCATCTGTTAAGACTTTTATTTTATAAAGTAGTTTCTTGCAATATGATCTTTCTTCTTGCAGTAGTAGCACTGAATGTCTGAATGAATGCTCATAGTTTTCTTTATAATAGAGAATTTTATAGTAGAAGTGCTAGAGAGAGTTTGACTGTTGAAGGTCTGTGAAATGTTTTACTTGAAAATATTAATTTCATTTTCTTGTGAGCTTTTTGACTTCTGAGTAACATTGATTGTTTGATGAATGTGAGCTGTCTGAGCACAAATCTTCTGAAACTCAGCATATGCATTGACTACTGCTATCATTCTCTGAAAATCAAAGAACAGCTTGTCATTGAAATCTATATTATAGTCTTTTTTGACAATCTTAACCTCACTCATTAGGTGTAAGAATTTTGTGACAAATTCATAATAATTATTCTCATTGCATATAATCAGCTTGTGATAATCACTCTTGACATTTTACAGCTTGTTAGCATTCTCATATATTAACTTAATATGCTCAAATATCTCTTTCATAATTTGATATCACTCAGAGTAGTTTTCTTTCATACAGAGTGCAATGTGATGTGCTGTATCTCTGTCAGTCTGATTTTCAATGTACACAATTCTCATGCATTCAGTAGAGTAATGATTAACATTTTTCTGGAGCTTGTTCTTCATCTGAAAGAGTCAGTGTTCAAATTTCAGCTTCTTGTCATCAGTAAGATATTTCAAATCATCAATCCTGACAGACCTTCTGGCAGTCTCAGAGAGAATGACATCTTGACTTGCTGTTTGATTGCTGACTATCATGTGAATCAGAGTATGATTAAGTTTATCACATTCAGCAATTAGCTTAGCAATCTAACTTTGCTTAACAGTGATCTGATTAGTAGTGTTGTTTCATTCTGTTCTCAGATGTGTGATTGTATCTCTCAATATTTTTTCATCATCAAAGATGTCATCAAAGATTATTACTAACTCATTATAGACATAATCACTGTTCAAATGAATTATCTCTCTGAATTCCTTAATTGAGATATGTGATTAATCAGTTAATCTTATTAGAATGTATCATCAGTTCTTTTGACTTCTTTCAAGAGATTGAGAGCCTGCAATGATCATCTGATATTAGATTGAGCTATTGTTTTCAATAGTTGATTTAATATATTATCAGACTCCCAACTAGTAGATTTTAATTCAACTAAAATATTTAAGTTTTCTACTGAAACCTGAGTGAAAAGTAGAAGGGAACCTTAGAATTATGTTAGAGAGTGAATGCAAGCTGCATAAGAAGGAAACTCTCTGCATTGCTAACTGCTATGTAATGGAATTCTAAGATTGATAAGGAAAAAGAGATGTTAGGGTCTGCTCAAATTATAAACAGCCTACATGATCACATGACCAGATCATGACTGATCCAGTAGGTTACATGTGGGGTGTGGTCACGTGATGGAGATAAACCTAGCCCTGGCGCTGAGTCTAACAATTTTTAAATAATCTTGACATCTTTATACATGTAGTAATAAAAACTAAACTATTATTTTTAATAATTCAAATATTATAAATCGTCAATAGAAATATATCTATAACTGAGTTTTATTTTTTATTTTTTGTCTGATTACTGACATATAATAAATTAACTATTAATTAGTAGTAACAAGTAATTGAATAAAAAGTTTAAAATTAATTATTTTTTAAAAATCTTTTCAAATAATTTAAAAATAATATGATTTAATATGATTTAAATATTATATATATATAAATTATAATAAAAACTTTTATTATAAAACAAATTATATAATGTTATTAATATTTTTTTAAAATAATAAAAATTTAATTTCTTGAGAACTTGGGAGCTTCTTTTTGTAGATAAAGACGATCTTTTTGAAGTAACCTGATGAGTAACACATCACATAGGAGTGGTCTGGTGAATTCCATGTTTAGTGTAATTTGCACCTTTCTGAGAGAGAAATTCAGCTACTGTGAGCTCGATATTTCATGTTATTTGACATGGTTGTGAGGTTCAAAGCTCGGGGGAATATGATAAAAACGTGCGCTGTGCGGTAAAATTCGCGTGCGATGAGTGAAAACGTGCGTTTAGTGGTCGGTCACATTAAATAAGCTCTGACTCGACGAAATTTTATTCGATTTTTCTGCCCAAAGCTAATGTTCAAGTTAATGATATCAGATACAAAACTCCCATTTCATTAGTCACTGACACTCCTCTATCTCTCTTTTTGTGATCTCTACAATAGGACTCCTTCCCTGTCAGTTGAAGGACTAACCGTCAAGGTGAAGTCTACCGCCTCCCATCGTTTCCTGCGGCCTCCTGAAGCCCTGAAACAACTCGCTATCAGGCTACAAACCACCCCGCCCTTCTTCTCAAAACAGCATCCGCGCTTGCTATCCACTACTTCTGCCACCACCCGTTTATTGACTTCGTGCTATTATTACTCTACTCGGAGGAATCATATATTTATTTCAAACCCGTTTCCTTCTATCCAACAGGCCATACGGACCGAAAATATGGCAACTACCTCCGCGCCTATGACTTCCCTCCTCTCTCTTTTATACCGCTCATTCCCTCGCGCTGTCCCCTCCACCTCTATTGATTTAGACCTGCAAACGATCTCACCCAAGGTCTTCCCCTCACAAGCTTACAGCGATGCCGAAAAGGTTGAATTGGAACAATGGCTGCGTGATATCGAGACGACCACCCAGTTACTGTACAAAGCCGACTCTACTGCTGTATCAGAGTTCCTTGTAAAGCTCAACAAACATCTAGCGACCCGCACGATGCTACTGGGTGCAAAGCCGTCTGTTGCGGATATTGCGGTTTATGCTGTTTTGGCACCGGTGGCGGAGAAGTGGACTCCGGATGAAAGAACGGGCGATAATGGATATCATCATATTGTACGATATATCGATTTCGTGCAGAATGCGCCATTGTTTGGTCTTAAGATCCCAGCGGAAGAGAAGGTTGCGATTGACGTGGATGATGTGAAGGTTGTGCCCAAAGCGGTGGAACCACCCAGAGATGAGAAGGAAAAAAAGAAAAAGGAGAAGAAACCCACGGGCCAGGGTGGTGGTAACGTCAGCGCCGAGAAGGATCTGGTTGTAGGGCGGGGAAAAGACGTAGCAGCAGGTGTCGTAGATCAAGCAGCCAGTGAAAAGAAAGAGAAGAAACAAAACCAACCCAAGCAGCGAAAACAAACCGCGGCCCCAGCCCCCCTTCTCTCCCCTTCCCTCATCGACCTCCGCGTCGGCCACATTCTCCGCGCCGTTAACCACCCCAATGCAGACTCCCTCTACGTCTCCACCATCAACTGCGGCGACGCCCCAGGAACCGAAAACACATCCGTCGACGAGGAAACAGGTCTAACGGTCCGGACCGTCTGCTCAGGACTAAATGGCCTAATCCCGCTCGCTGAGATGCAAAACCGCAAAATCATCGCCGTTTGCAACCTGAAACCAGTAACGATGCGCGGGATAAAATCCGCCGCCATGGTGCTGGCCGCATCGCCCAAGGGCGATGATGCGCATGCCGGACCCGTCGAACTAGTCAGCCCGCCCGCTGATGCGCATGCGGGTGAACGCGTTTTCTTCGAGGGATGGAGTGATGGGGAGCCGGAGAATGTGCTGAATCCCAAGAAAAAGATTTGGGAAACTTTCCAGCCTGGGTTTACGACTACGGAGTCCTTGGTAGTGGCGTTTGATAGTACGCAAGTCCCGCAGCTGGCGGAGAAGGAAGGGGAGGTTAGTGCTACGCCTGCTACCCCTGCGGTTGGGAAGTTGGTTACGAAATCTGGAGGTTTGTGTACTGTGAAGAGCTTGAAGGGAGCTACTGTGCGATAATAGCACGGGCCCAAGGTGGGGACGGAATGTGCGGGTTGATGGTTGATATTTTTTTTTTTTTTTTCCCCGAATGGCGACTAGGTCACTGCCTACTTGGTATCCATTGTTGTCGTGCGCATGATGAGATGACCCATGGAAGAAAAATATGCATTATTTTCTTTATAAGAAAACAAAAAGAAATAAAAAAAGAAAAGAAAAAGAAAGAAAGAAATACAAGGAAGAGGACTCGAAGTAAGAAGGGACAGAAGGTTGTGGTAGTGGGAATGAAAAGGAAATACACAAATAGAAATACAAAATAGACCCTTTTCTCTGTCTCTTTCCATTTTCTCACAATATGCTTATTTTCACCTATCATAATATCAGGCCGTTTACAATCTATCTTTTCTTGCTCGCCATCTTTGTGATAAAAATTGCTTGGTGACTCCGTTCCGCCAAACAGGGGGTCCCTGTTGACACGATCCATTTGCAGAAGAGCTTCTCATTGCCATAGATCACTCGGATTGGAGATATATTTCATGCGTAACAAAGAGATTGGATATTTTTTTTTTCTTTTTCTTTTTTTTTTCTTTTTTTTTTTTTTTTGTTTCTTTCTGCAGCAGAAAAGTAGCGATCTGAGCGAACGCATTTCCTGACATTTGATGTGGATATTCCGTCGCTTTGACTGTGCCAAGTGCCCAGGGGGGGGTTACTAGTTGCTGGTTGGGTACTATCAGCCATAGATTCCTGGTCTGACGGGGAAGTGGGGACTTGGCAAAAACAATGTCTTATCTCTGAAGTAAAGATCTCCCGAATGGTGGTTAAACGAAGACAATGTGTGTCGCCAGATGACATGGTCTGAGTAAAGGGTTGATGTACCTACGGAGGGTGTAGTTATTTTGTAAAAGTTAAGCTTATCCCGGTTCATCCTTTTGATGAAGGAATTTCTTATTCTCCGGGCTCGCCATTCTGTTTCAGAAGCGGTCTAAGGGTCGGCTTTGGCAATTCAACGGCGCCTTTCAGACTTATTTAAATACAACAATGCATAGTTTTGGACTCGACAGGCGTACATTTGAACGTGGGTTTAAAAAGGTTTGAATGTGGTTTTAAATCTCGGCCGGAAAAATACCCCAGTTGTGGGGTCAACCTCCATGAAAACTAATACATCCAACCAGTCATATCTCACACAATATCTCACACGTATCTCACACACTTCTCACACACTTCTCACACACCCCTCGATATGCTCTTTGGATGGGGGGTGAATTTGTCACAATCTCTCAGGCCCTTACCCTTAACCTTTAATTTCCCCTTAACCTTGGCGTTGAGGGCGGTGAGGTTGAAGAGAGAGGAGAGAGAATCAGAAATATGTTGTCGCGTATATGCACGGAGATTTGACTATGTAGACTGTGTTTATTATTTTAAGATGAAGTAGCCGAAGGGTTGATCATAGTTTGAATAAGTGGGCCCCCACATGTTTAAATCATGATCAACTCTTCTAAAAACCCTCATCCAAGGCAACCCCAGACTGGAATCATAAGTCAGTGTAATATTAACCTGATCACTTGGTTTCAACTGGCTAAGTTAGTTAAACTATCCTGTGACCCTTCGGCACTGACGTAAGCTTGTAGTCATACCGCCCGCAGCCGGATCATCCTAGCCCCGGCCGCGTTCTGTTGCTGTTTTTTTCTTTCACTTGTTGCGTTACCGTCGCTTGTTTGGTTTGCTCGCCGGTTGCTCAAACATCAACCATATCTCCATCTTTTGTTGTTCTCCTCTTCCCCCCATCTTCCCCCCACCCCTCTCTCTCCTCCCTTTAGAGAGCTGTGTTATCCGCTGACAGGTGTAGTCGTCCCCTACCTGGGTACGCTCATTTCGTCCCTAACCCTCTTTCGCCCTCTTTTCCATCGGGACCTGCGACACGCTTGAGCTTCGTTCTCCACCAAACCGTTTGACTGGCCCCATTTTTTTTTTCCCCTCTTTTTCTTTTTCTTTTTCTTTTTCTTTTTCTTTTTCTTTTTTTTTTTGGTTCACAAAAAAAAAATTTCCGTTTGGCTTCCCTTCGTTACGATTATCGCATACACATTCCGTGGATCGGTGGTTGGGTGGACTGGACTTGTTAAGGCCGCGTGTGGCCTTTGGTTACAATATTCCCCAGCTGTAACTCAGTCCTCAAGGCCGCCCAGCTTCCCCTGTGAAAATTATCCCGTGAAATTATTCGAGCTATCCGAAACGTCTTCCTTTCACACATGCTGCTCGTCTTGGAGATATGAAGGGGAATACCTCCTACGCCAGTAGCTACACCGCCTACCCGCACGGGGAGAGCGGGACGTTCTCAATATCATCTCACAGGTATGTCTTGATTATGGAGAGGGGGGAAGAGCTGTCTGGTAGAGCTGGGGGTAGCTGATACAAAAATCAAAGATTTCAACCACGCTCCCATTCTGCTCTGCGCCGGAGACATCAGCTTATGCAGCGCTTATGTGTTCTTGGTGGCCTTTCGTTAGTTATCTTAATTTTGATCTTCCCCTCCTGGCGAGCTGCGATCTTGGGAACCCTTTCCTTTGGCCTACTTTCATCAGCAGATGAATTTCAACTGGACACTGTCAGATATTATGACCTGTCGAACTTTCAAGGAACCGCCCGGGGCTGGGAACGAGAGGAGCGAGTCCTCCTCTGTACACCTCTACGAGACGCCGCGCCACATTTGCCCATGTTCTTCTCACATCTGCGCAATTTCACCTATCCGCATCACCTCATAGATCTCGCCTTCCTAGTCTCCGACTCGAAAGATGACACCCTTTCCCTCCTCATGAAAATGCTTAACGATTTGCAGAATGATTCTGACCCGAAAAAACATTATGGGGAAATCTCAGTGATTGAGAAAGATTTTGGGCAGAAGGTCAACCAAGATGTTGAAAGCAGGCATGGATTTGCTGCGCAGGCCTCCCGAAGAAAGCTTATGGCGCAGGCGAGAAATTGGCTGCTGAGTGCTACCCTGCGCCCAACACACAGCTGGGTATACTGGAGAGATGCTGATGTCGAGACGGCTCCATTTACAATTTTGGAGGATCTGATGAGACATAATAAGGATGTTATCGTACCAAGTGAGTTGGGTATCCACTCTCTAGGCTTGGCGTGATCATGCAAACTAACCGTGCCTATTCTAGACATTTGGCGACCTCTTCCGGATTGGCTCGGCGGGGAACAACCCTATGACTTGAACTCCTGGCAGGAATCAGAGACTGCATTGGCATTGGCAGATACCTTAGATGAAGATGCCGTTATTGTGGAAGGTTATGCGGAATATGCTACTTGGCGCCCGCATTTGGCGTATCTTAGGGATCCCTATGGCGATCCGGACATGGAAATGGAAATCGATGGCGTGGGTGGTGTTAGCATTCTGGCCAAGGCTAGAGTGTTCCGCTCGGGCGTCCATTTCCCGGCATTTAGCTTTGAAAAACACGCGGAGACAGAGGCATTTGGCAAGGTAACGTTCTCTTCACATTCCTTATTTTCGTTGCTTATTTCTTTCATGCACTTCGTCTAACATGTTCGGCACACAAACAGATGGCCAAGAGGATGAAATTTTCTGTCGTTGGCCTTCCACACTACACCATCTGGCATCTTTATGAGCCTAGTCTCGACGATATCAGGCACATGGAGGAAATGGAGCGGGAGCGCAAGATGCGGGAAGCTGAAGAGAAAGGGAAAGCCGAGGAGGGAGAACAGTTTAAGGACACTGCGGACGAATGGAAGAAGGATTCCCTGGCCATAGAGTTTCTTAAGAAAATGAATGAAGAGCAGCTGGAGGCGAATAAGAGAGATGGACCCGCCGGTGCAGGAGAGGGTAATGGTCAAAAACAACAACCACAACAGCAGCAGCAGCAGCAGCAGCAGCAGCAGCAATAACAACCCGGCGGAGAATGGAGCGCGCCTGCGTTGCTTAAGAAAGATGTGGAAAGGAGATGAATGAGATGTACAGACTATTTTATTTTAATGCTAGATTTGAGATTTGTGAGTGTTCTCTTTTTTTCTTTCTTTTTCGTTTTCTTTTCTTCTCTTTTCTTTTGCCTTTCTTGTTTCACTTCTGCTTTGCTGGGTTGGGCGTTCTTTTGAAATGGTTTTTGATATACAACACTACTATTGATCGCATTTTAAGTGGCATCTCGAGTTCTACACCCACTACACAAAGGAAGAAGAAAGGTTGAATCTAATATTTTTGTCGAATTCGTCACCTCTAGTCTTCGTGCTCTCCCGCGACTTTTATACCTAAACAAGGGGCATTTCAATGTCTCCGAATGAGGAGTGCCATTACTCCCTCCATCTTTGCTGTCATATTCTTCTCTTTTTTGGGTTTTTCATCAGACCCTTTTTTTTTTTTTTTTGGAAGTATGCCGTGCGTCATTTTATGCAACAGGTCATAATCCATCGCTATTTCATTGTTATCGACAATTTCTGGTGCTGGGGTTATGTGCTTGTATACATGATCATCTATTGTTCTTCACAGCTACAATAGCTACATTTGCTTGGAGTTCATTTTTCATTTTATTTACTGTTCTTATAGGAAGATGATGAAGAAGATTAATTTACACTTTCAAGTGAATGCAAGATCTTGCTCTCTTTACAGTGTCTATATTTTTACCAGATTTATACCTGTTTTCCAGCGAATTTAATTTTCAAGGGATGCGGTTAAGCGGTGTTGTATCATTTGCTAGCCTGGTTTGATGAAAGCAATAATGAAGATAGCGATCACCCATGATCGTAGGTAACTAACACTGAAACGGACAATTCCATTAAATTTGTAATTTAGATCTCGGAAATTTTCTTTGGGCCCCTTTAGTTAGAAACGGAATTACAGCTTCTAATATCCCCTTTTCTTACAGGGTCCAGCGCGCTATCTCCAGCGCTTGAGTTCGGTCCGCTAAAATTTGTTCCAGGGTTTAATGCCAAAAACCATAAAAAGACGCGCGCCTGAGGTAAATTATAAATCACGGCGCGACAAAGCCCCACGTTCGTGTCGATTTTGTCAGCAACGTCGGACAGGCAAATAGGCACAGCACACAGCAACAGAAAGGCCCGGAATGAGTTACAAACATATATCCATTTTCAGGCAAATATACTTAGTTGGGTGTGTAAATTGACCATGGCCAGGCCCACTGGACGAACTGTCAACTTTACGAAGACTGACACCAAACGAGGCTTCAAACTACTCGAATTACCCCCTGAACTGACGGAGTTAGTTTCATCATCATCATCATCATCATCATCTTCTTCTTCTTCTTCTTCCGGGAAGCTCGCATCTACGTATGTTTCGATAATATTCCCCATGAAGATGAGAAAGGAAAAAGAAAATCTTCAAGCTTGAATATATACCTGAAGCGTTCAAAACTAATATTCCTCCCTCTCACAACAAACTCACCAGTCTCTACCTAAAATCCGCCCCGGCTTCCTCTTCTAAAGTCTCCTCATCCAACAATCCCTATGTACACCTCTGCACAACCACCCAAACATACAAGGTCCGCCAAGTCAATTCCTCAAACTCAATATTCCTCATCAGACCTTCCCACCGGTCCTCGTCTGCACAGCCAGGGAAGAGAGAAGACTGTATCACAGCCATCGCCAAATGCAACGGCATCCTCGAACTCGTGAAGATAGATGATACTTCACATTCCGCATATACATCCCTGCAAAAATCGCTGCGTGTGTATAGTGGCACTCATGCTGAAGGGGATGGATATGTGAATATGAGCGCTGCGGGTGCGGGCTTATCTTCTGCCGATAGTGCAACAGTCACACAAAAGGAACGGGGACAAATTATCAGGAAATTATTCGCGGATGTGCCCTTGTCGCCGGCGGAGTGCGAGCGGGGGTGGGTGGAGATTTGCGGGTTTGTACATCCCCGGCGGGATCCTGATGCAGCAGCGGATATGAATGGTGAGGATAGCGGCGGCATTAATCATCGTCCCTTGGCGTGTTGGCGTCCCTCGGCTGTGGTGTGCATTCAGATGTGGAAAAGGATTCTGGATGGCGCGGTGTTGCAGGGGATTGAATTGGGGAAGCAGTTTATGGCGTGGGATTTGTGGAGGGCAGCGAGGGGTGAGGATGATGGGGATAGAGATGATGATGGTGGTGATGGTGGGTTCCCGAAGGCATTGTTTGATGCACTGGTGAGGAGGTTGATGGGGGATCCGGCGTCGGTGGGTCTAGGGGAAATTTATGAGGAGCTCAAATGTAAGGCGGGGGTTCGTTTATTTTCCTACTCAAGACAGAAGCTTTGTGTTTTGCTTTTTGGTTAACGTATCAATACTAACTTAATTTACATCATTTTCCAGGGGCAAGCCTCGACAGAAATATTACTGTGGGTTGGGTTGGTGAAACCTATCTCGAAGCTAACGCACCAGATCCAACGTTGGCGAATGGGCGCACGGAGTTCTTGGAGAATTGGAAAGATCTATTACCGGAAACTTGGAGGACGGATGCTACGTGGGATAATTTGAAGGTAGGTGCAAAGTTTCCTGTCATCGAGTTCATGCTTCGTGGTATTTTGTACTATGTGGACTAGTTAAACACATCATGAGGATTATATATTTGAATGAAACGAACTAACAAATTGCTGAATGCAGAAGGACTCTTATCAATATCCTGACGCGACCAGCATTTGTTTTAAACCAAGGGCAGAAAACAACACTGCCCGCCCAGGAATGAAACGGCGGACGTGAAGCGCTATAGTAACAGCCAAACCAAAAGCAACATATTCTGCGTGTGTAAAATGCGCGAGCCATAAAAACAAAAGAAACATGAACTTTGCATCCACCAAGTTATACGAATAAGCCTCCCATGGTCTATAGGTAAATGAAGCTGGCTTCAATGGCACCGCCTATAAGTAAGATCAAACACGCTATTCACAGGAAGGAGAGGATGGTGTAAAGCTTCAGCACCAGGCAAACTTCTCATTCCAAAACCAGTCTACGTCTTCACCTAACCCAAGTTGCGCGCCATTCCACTTCAAACTGCAGATGCTGCTCTTCTCTCTATGCTCGACTTGCGCCATCGGGCACAGCATTTTAACCGCCTTCTCGACGATAGGAGTTGGATTCCAAATTTCTACCCGATTTCTACCCCAGTTATGAGCCTCCAGCTGAGCGCGATAGAGCGTGGCAGTAAGTGCCTCAGCTACTGCTTTTTCATCAGCTGGTGATTTCGGCTCCTCGTATAGCAGCCGCAGAATGAACAAGACATTGTCCTTCTCAGTCCTGCCAAAGCTCCGATTCCAACAGATGAATACCTTGCTGCTTTCCACACAGGCGCCTTTAACTTTAGGCTCTCCCCTTTCGGGAACCAGAATCCTTGAATAGAATTCTTCTCGAGCCCAGTGCCAGCTCATCGCTGCATAATCGGGGAGAAAGCCAACCTTGGCCCTTTGGGAACCGTGAGACGCCTCTCTGAGAACCTGACGATCCCTTTGGAGCACCTCATCGGAGCACATGAGCTTTTTAACGTCATTAGCCTGCATGGGCCTTGCCAGATCCAAATTAACGCCCGAAACGCCCTGATCCATGGTCTCTTTCGAGACGGCAGGAAGGCTAATGTGCGACGATGGGAAAGCTTTCCACCCACGCTCCGCATAGAAAGTTTTGCCAATATCTGAGTAAAGAACTGAAAATACGCTCTGTTTCCGTACCGAATTCTCCTGTTGCCAGGTATCCAGTTTATTCGAGAGCTCCGTTATCATCCGCCCAGCGTATCCCCGACGTCGAAACTCGGGTTTGGAAAACACACTCCCGATGCCGTGGGCAATGATGTCCTCGACTTTACCCTCATAGGCTAGCAAGGCACGTTTGCCAAATGACTCACAACTACTGAGAATTGGGCGGTGGTCGGGGGCCAGGTTGCGGTCTACTAGGATCCAGCAGGTCATGGCGCCGTCCTTGGTCATTTCCTGGCTCATGAGATGGTTCTCACGCTGGATGTATTGCTCGGGGTCTAGCATGCCTTTCCATTCCAGGCTGTTTGATTTCAGACATTGGATACGCTCTGCAGGGGTTGGGATGACGAGGGTGAGGTCTGGAGAGTCTGCGGGAGGGAGAGAGAAGTTGGCGGACCCCATGATTGAACTGAGTTTTAGCAGGTGTTTACTTCTGCCGCGTCGCTTCGAGGACTGATAGAATGCACACTGTTTGAGGGAGTTACCATGGATAGGTAGAAGATGTATTTTCCAGCGGCTTGAGCGCTGGAAGAACAAATGGAGGTTCCAGCATAAGTAAATACTTTGAACCTTAATCTGTTCCTGTATAAGGTTTCAAAAGTCAAATTAAAGCTCGTTTCTGATTCGTGAAACTTGCCGAGTTAGATCTATGATATCACAAGGCCCGGCTCGCCTTTCCTCGCTTAGTCATTCCTCCTTCCCGATGGAAGCCGCCCGGGCCGTTCTTTCTTCCATGCTGTGTGCCAAGGACACAGCCAATAGTAAGTCATCCTCAAATGCCAAGGAGTCAGGATGCGCCGGATAAAAGTGTCGCCGCCACAACCAAGCACTAAGCTTATGTGTGTGGGAGATCGTAGCTGAGGCCCATGGTCTAAGCCGAACCTTAAACCCTTCCAGAGTTTGCCGGACGTCAAACGCTTCAACATCTAAAGGTTCGTTGTTGCTCTCAAAACGCCAGACGCAGCACAGCAAATGACCATGAATGTGAGCAAGGAGCCTAGCTACAAGGTTCTTTTCAACCCTGGGAGATGGGCTGGTTGGCGGTTAAGCTCCATCCGATGATTTTCTTGCTTTCTGGTGCAAGGCTTGGTTCCAGGGAATCAAATCAGACAGTGATAGATCTATGCCGTAACGACCAACTCCAACCCTTCAGCTAGTCTGCCTCTCCGCAATAGCGGAACTTGATTTAAATATCCCTAATGAGACTTTTGCCTGTTCTCTCATCTGCTGTCTGACTTTTTTATCTTCCACACACTTACTCATCATTTTGCAAATGTCAACAATTTGTCTGGAATTGGAAGCCTCCTCCCTCAATCTATCAAGATGAGCATTTCAACGGCCAGGAGAGGTTAACGGACGCATCGCGTTTCAGTGTGTCTATCTATCTGTCTATCTATCTATCTATCTATGTTATATATATACCAGGCGATCTTGTGTTCTTCAGTCAGCATTGCGCTGTCAAGTTCGTGTCCTAGTTCTGCTTCTAGGTGGCAAGACAGCCCTTTTGTCTGTATGCTATATCAAGATAGGCTCTCACTGGAAACCTCTCCTGTGCTGGTGGGTTTACCCTCCTCGAGTTGAGAAGAAAGCTATATTTTGCCTTGCGACTTCACTCTTCGTTAGCAATAACTTGAGCACTTCGAGAGTCCTGTATATCCATTGCTCGGATCCATCCAGCCTTTGATACATCCCCCTTTGCTGTTCAAATCTCACTCACCCATCTCCCTTTTTCTCTATCCTAAAGGATATATCGTAATCCAAAACACACACCCTTCGCACTCTTTCTCCTTAGCTAGAGTTAGGCACAGTTAGCTTATATCCACCATGAAACGAAAGCTCCCCGAGATCATCGAGAAATCTAGCGATCAAGAAGAAGACACCAAGAGAGCCCAAAGATTGGATGGCGGGATTTCCCACCCATCTCAGCCCCCTAGCCCACCAGAAGATGCCATGTGTGCTCGGATTACGGCCATCTTCCCAGAGATCAGACTGGAACATGCTCGTCAGCTGTACATGCAGTACAAGAAATCAGGTGCAGCAGTTGGTGTTGATGTTGGGGAGGCTCTGATCAACCAAATCATCGACTCTGGGCCGTATCCCAAGGAGGAAATGGCGAAACATGTGGACAACGGGGCCATTGCTGCCCCATCCGATATCAGCCCTAGGAAAGGCTGGGGCAAGAACGATGGGTCTGTTCGAGATGATGCGTATTATCAAAACGGGTAAGTGGAATGGATAATCTTGGAAGTCCTGGTCTTTCCTGTTTGCTATTCTCCAAACGGGAAGCTTCGAGCATGCGCCCGGGTTGGTTATTTTTCCAGCTTACAAATCACAGCCACCCTGTTTCTTGGGGATCCTTTCATTCACAGTCAATTACAGTTTGCGGTGTTGAGATATGTCGCATTGTGTTCTTGGAAGACTATCCAGACCTCATCCTACTGCAGCTGGACTTCCCCAACATTTTCTTCAGAGTATATATATGTTATGTTTTTCAGTCACAGAAGTCATCCTTCGCTGCACATACCACCCCGTATCAAGCTGAACATTCTTACAGCATGATGAACTCTCTCTATAAACGACACCTCCTGGGCTTGTTAAACCTGAACAGAAATCAAGATGCCCAGGGACTGCCAAAGGCATCTGTGAAGGGATCATCTCTAAAGCCATCTCTGAAGCCATCTCCATCAAAGGTCACAAGTGACTTAGATCAGCCACGTGAGCTAGGTGACGTGAAAGTGGAAAGTAAGAAAAACGAAGGTATTTGAACCTCTCGACCTTTCTTTCTAGATAAAGCTCCTCCCTTCGCCCCCCACCCATTTGCTAATAGGAGCTTTTCAGCAACGCTACGACGGGAAAAAGAGCTGGATAGATTGGAGGCCAGAAATGGTGATGCACTAGCCGCTGAAGCCGCCGATCTCATGGAATGCCAGTGTTGTTACGTTGAGAACCCAATCAACCGAATGGTATATTGCACAGGGGATAATATCCATTTCTTCTGTGTGCAATGTACCAGGTCTCTGGCAAAATCCCAAATTGGCATCATGAAATACAACGTAAAGTGTATGGATATGAGCGGCTGCGCTGCCAGCCTCAACAAGCAGACATTACGGAGGGCATTAGGCCAAAGTCTGATCGACAAGCTGGAGGAACTTGAACAACTCGACGAAATTGCAAAAGCAGACATCGAGGGACTCCATGACTGCCCCTTCTGTGATTTCAAGGCCATATGCCCGCCGATTGACGATTACAGTGAGTTCGCTTGCCAAAACCCGACGTGCAAAAAGGTGAGCTGCCGTTTTTGTGAAAAAGAATCCCACATCCCCATGAGCTGCAAGGAGGCCTGCAACAAGAGATTGCCTGCGAGGGCAAAGATTGAGGAGGCTATGAGCGATGCGCTTATCAGGACTTGCCCCAATCCAAAATGCCAAGTTAAGATGGTCAAGGAGAATGGGTGCAACAAGATGGTTTGCGTAAAATGCGGTTGGGTGATGTGCTATGCTTGCAAGAAGAAGATCAACAAGGACGGTTACGGCCATTTTAACAGACCTCCAAGCCATTGTCCTATCCATGATTCAGTGAATACGCACCGCCACTTCGACGATGTTTCTAGTGCCCACAAGAAAGCGACTGAAGAGAAGCCATGAAAAACAATCCAGACTTAAAACCAGAGGACCTGGGGGTCGAAGCCCCAATGCAAGAATACTATTCGAATACATTCGAGT
>NW_015440955.1:866945-871696 GCF_000150705.2 Paracoccidioides lutzii | reverse complement strand
CCCGGCAAATCCACAACCCAAAATGGACCCAACCAACCGTCAAGAGAACCAACCCCAACTTAATTACGAAGGACAGTTCACCCACAACCATCCGCCGCGTTTAGGCCAAGTCACCCCGGGATGTTGCGATAGGGCAACAGGTGCCTAATCAGCCCCAGCACCAGCATCCTCTAGTTTACCAACCTCCTTTCGATCCATTCTATGTTAAATTTGCCCCCATGCGCCGCCCGGAGTTCCCGGACGCAGATGAAGAACCTCTCCAGCATTCGTTCCATGCTCAATCGCCCCGAACAATTGCTCAACAGCTTCAAGACGGAATGCAACCCCAACCCCAACCACCCTCCCCAGGCCCAACAGTTCCCTCAAGCACCCCTTCGGAATCTGCCGTATCGGGCAGCGACAGACCCTTACTATGTGCCACATCCACTACGAAATTACACTTACAACAAAGCAAAATGAACTGAACCTGTCCAGGTTCTCCCGCCCCGTCCCGGCCCCAACCCTACCCTGGACGGTCCCAACAATATCTAAGTTATACGCGCGACCCTCTTGAAGCCCTGGATCTCCAGGAGGAATGTCGATGAAAATTTGGCCGTACGTTTTCTGCGTAACTCTCCTCTCCTCTCTTCTCCTCTCCTCCTCCTTTTACCGCTTCTGGTGGGCATTTTGAACGGCGTGTTAAGATTTTATTTTCTGCGATTGGGTGGTTTTACTGTTTCTCGAGTTTCGTTGTCATACTCTCATAAGCAAGCAAGACGTTTAAACTCTCCTCTCTTGTGGCTCTTCTTTTTGAACTTTTTGTGACGTTAGCGTGTTTGTTTGACCCCGCCCACTTTTGACCCTAGTTCCCTTTGCCCCTTTCTTTCCCCCTTCTCTCCGTACATGATCCCTTAACCTCAAGTTTGTTAATTTTCCTGAGATATTTGAATTGATAGTTTGCATTTTGTTTGCACATATTTGCGGAGTTATCCTATATACCTTCTCCACGTCATTTTCTGTTCTCGTCTTCTTTTCATCTATAATATTCTTAATTATGCTCCCCTTTCCCCCCTTTATCTTGTTTTATCCTTTCTTCATTTCTCTCTTTCTATATTCGTTCTTCACCCGTATTCTCTCCTCTTTCTCCTTCTTTCCCAGCCTGTACAAGATCCCTTAACATTGAATAAGTTGAATCCACCTTAAGGTGTTTAATCACTATTTTGCCCTTGATTTACCCAGATTTGCAGAGCGAGATACTCTGCTTGCCATTTTATCTTCGCATGTCATTCTGACCTTCTTTTCTTTTAGTTTACAATGGATTCCGATTTTCTTTTTCTTTCTTAACACTTGTGATCTTTCTCATTATTTCTCTGTCTGACAAGATACCTCGACCTCAAGTAAGCTAAATTTCACGCAGTGGTGTTTAATCAGTGGTTTAGTCTTTGATTGGCACATATATGCAGAGTGAGGTGTTGTATTTGCCTTTGCATGTCATCTAATTCTCCTTCTTTCTTTTGTGTCTCCAATGATTCTGAATTTTCTCAACATTCTTCCCCTTCCTCTTGCTAGTATTTTTTTCCCCTTAAGTGTGAAAAACACACAGCAACATTAAATAATACAGAGTTATGTTTTCTTTTTATTTCCTTTATAATTTGTTTAAGTGAGGTACATTCAAGTTAATCAGAATAGATTGCTTAGATCACATTCACTTATTCATGATTCATGAATTAGAACTGCAAGACCTTCAGATGCTAATTCTCTGAGAATGTCTGCAAGAGACATATCCTTGATGTAACTCATTACAATAGACAATCCAGCAAGCTGCATATGGCGAGTTTCTCAGGTGAATTTGCTAAGACCAGTCAAAGTACAGTCCAGTCGAGCCTCTGGAACATGATCAACTTGCAGGTTGAGAATGCATCTGTGGGGCATACCAGGATAAAGGATACTCAATATCTGGATTAACTAGCCGGATGAAACTTAATCCGGAGCGATCAGAGGCAACCTTGAATGTTGCCCATGTGTGGTTTATCCATAATAGAAATAAAAATATGCATATCTGATCAGATGCTCGTTTCCTTTGGGGTTAGAACACGGACTCGATAAGTTCCTAGCTAAGTTGAGATTGTGAGAGCATAGATAAAATGCAAAACGACACAGTGCGAGTAACAACTAGAGTAAAAAATGGATGAGAAGTTAGTTAACTAGTGATAAATGAAGAAGAGAAACTCGTTACCCAATTCCTTCTGAAGCGCGGTATTTCGTCTCACCTAGGCTGCCTGAGAATAACTTTGGAAAATAACACTGAAACAGAGAGTGAGGAAAAGGCGAAAAGCCAAATGAATCCTCTTGGTAGTTAGAAAACTACACAAAAAGGGGGGGGGGAGAGGGAGAGGGATCCTGGCGGTAAAAAGGTGCACATTTCATTACCTAGATCCACCCTTGATATTTGATCAGAGAATTCAATAAAAGAAAAGAAAAGAAAAGAGATCCCAGTCAAAACAGATAATAATCAATCAATCAATCAGCAAAAATGCACCATTCCCATTTCCGCATGTAATCAAAATCTAGCTCTCGTGGACCGCCCGAATACGGTTCAACTCCGCAAACTTCCCCTTCGCCTCCTCCACCCAAACTTCCATCTTCAACTCGCCAGCATCCACTGTCCGAACAGGTACAGTCTTCGCTCGACCCCTGGATCCGGCCCTGTCGAATTCCCCTACCCCACCAACAGCACATTTACCACTGAGAGAATTTTCGCATCCGTTTGCAGTATTGTTACTATTACAGTTACCGTTTAGGTCTAATTTGGATGGCTCAGCAGCAATCCATAGGTGGTCTGCGTTTGAGATGCCGGCAGGGGCATCTGCAGTGTTGCGCAAGACAATGTGGAGTGTTGGGATGTACTCTTCGTTGCGGGGGAGGGGTGTTAATCGTGCGCATGCGGAGGCGAGGCGGGCGAGCACTGCGCGGAATTGGGCCTCGAGTTCGATGGGTGGGATATGGGTTTGGGTTTTGGTAGATTGCTGCTGCTGCTGCTGCTGTTGTTGATTTTTGGGGTCCTCAGATGCTATAAAGTTATTGTTATCGTTGTCAAATGGAGTATGGATGTCACCGGGTGGCACCTCCGGTATTTGTGTCATGTCGAAGGTATACCTTTCAAGTGGCTGATTGTTGCTTGAGGAGAGTATAACGATGGAGACAGCGGCGATGGTGCATTTCAGCAGCTGGGCCTCGACGGCGGCACAGGCGTCTGTGATCCAGGTGCAGACGCGGGGATGTCTTGATTGTCTGACGGGTCGGTTGAAATGGCGGACGGGCAGGAAAGTGGATTGCGGGTAGATAGCGCGGAGGTAGAGAATTTGGTGAATGCTGACAGCTAGGAATGAGGCGATGGAGGATGTCAGGGCTGCGTATGTGTCTGGTAGCTGGGATGGGCGATGGTTATGGGTGTGGCAGGTATTGTTGTGATTTCCATTGCTGATTACGCTGGAGGTGCTTGTGGCATTGGTATGGCGTTGGAATGCATTATTATTGTTGGTAGCCGCACTATGAGGAGGGGAGGAAGCAGGGCCAGCAGGCAGGGCTTCATGCGGGAAGCTGGATGAGGAGGAGCCAATATCGGCATTGGCAGGGCTGCTAGTAGTCTGGGCCATGGCGTTATGACGTTTGTCCACCTGGGGGCGGGGGGTTAATTTCGTGGGTTTATATAGCTGAAAAAGCCTTGGGCGTGCGGTGGTGGTGGAGCTGGCAAAAGATGAGGTGTCGATGGGGAGTGGTGACGGGGATGGATATCCGAACAGCGTGGGTGGTTATTAGTTGTACAGAAGCGGGGGGATAGTTGATTCATCCTGTCGTTGCGTTTTAGTATTGTTATTTATTATCATTTCTTGGTGCTTATGCTGCCAGTGCGTGATGCAGGTATGTATGCATGTATTATGTCTGTACTGCTGAGCTTTTCCCGGCCGGGGTTGTATGACAGAGGGAATAGTCAGATAGAAGATATAGACTGGACGGGGGGTATCTCTGCTGTTGCAGAAGAGTCTAAGTTCCCAAGGGCAGGGATGATCAGGCAGTACGAGGACGGTTAAAAAGAACGAAGAAAAGTAAAAAGCAGAAACCAGAAGAAAAGAAGATGATGAAAAGAAGAGACAGAAACAAAAAGCCAGAGGGACATCCAGCAGAGGAAGAGAAAAATACATGCGGTTGCAGAGGCAGAGGAACCTAAGGTAGAGAGAGAGGTACGCGACTCCAAGCAATAGTTACGTAGCGGACGAGGTATCTTCGGGGGTGAGGATGCCTATTTCCAAGTTGGGCACCATTAAGCGCCGTACGTTCGCTGTAATACACTGGTAATACGCCAATTCCCTACCTGGGCCATACCATACATACCATACTGTACTGTCCTGTACTGTCCTGTCCTGTCCTGTGCGATGTTATCAAATGTCACCCGCAATACACGAAGAAAACATCACCTAGATATTTTCCGTCCCATCTATCTGTTCAGGGGATAGCGGGTCGCCATCTTTCCCCCAACAGCCAATCTCCACCAACTACAGGTAAAGCTAAAGCAATGCAAAGAAATAAACCAATAAAGAGATAAACAAAACAAGAAATACCCATCACTTTATTCCACCCGCTCCTCCCACACCACCGCGGCCCCCCCCCCCCCCCCCCCCCCCCATCAAGATGGAGTAGTAAGCTAGCACCACATTGCATCCCCATCATAAGTATACTTGTGGGAGCTTGGGCCGAAAGGGACAAGTGTTAAC
>NW_015440955.1:837572-866885 GCF_000150705.2 Paracoccidioides lutzii | reverse complement strand
ACTCAAACGAATCCTTCCCCCTCTCCCTTGCCTCCATTGCCTCGCACAGATCCGTTCCCACTCCGCTGCGACAGTCCGCCCTGCTTGTCTTGCGTACCTTCGTCCTGGCAGCATGGTCCCAGCACCTTGACGAATTCAAGGGTCAAGTCCTCGTTAGTGATGTCAATAAAGCTCACCTGCGCCGAGTTCTTCTCGACCTGGCCACCTCCGCTGATGCTGCGGAGCGAAAAGTGAAGTCCTCTGCCAGTTATGTTGTTAGCAAGATTGCCAGCGCGGATTTCCCCGAGGAATGGCCTGAGTTGCTACCCACTTTGCTGCAGATTATCCCCAATAGCGACGAGGCGCAATTACACGGCGCGTTGAGGGTGTTGTCGGACCTGGTCGAGAGCGGATTTAGCGAGGAGCAGTTTTTCACAGTGGCACGGGAGCTCGTGTCGACTGTCTTTGCTGTCGCGACGAACCCCGCTCGGAAACCCGTGCTGCGCGCCTTGGCCGTCTCGGTATTTAGGGCTTGTTTTGATACCTTGGAAATGGTCATTGAGCAACATAAGGTTGCTATTAAGCAATTTCTGGACGAGGCGTTGAATGGTTGGTCACCATTTTTCCTTGCAACTATGAAGGTGCCGCTGCCGCCGCCCCCTAGTGAGGAAGATGAGGCCGATGATGCTCAGGGTTCAGAGGAGTGGAGGGGGGTGATTGCGTTGAAGTTGCAGGTCGTTAAGGTATTTTTGCCATTGCCCTCCTTCGGTTTACTATTTATTGAACTAACATACGTGACTTTAAAGACCTTAATGAAAATATGCGCTGTATTCCCGGCACTCCTTACTTCGCAGAGCACTGTACTTTTTAGTTCTGTTTGGGATGAACTATCCACCATCCAAAATGCGTATCAGGAACTATTTATCATGGACGAACGCCAAGGCCGGCTAGAGGATGCGGATGGACTTCCATATACCCTCGACTTCTTGGTTTTGGAAGAACTAGACCTTATGCAAGTGCTACTTAGGGCTCCCCCGGTTAAAGCGGAGCTACACAGCCAACTGCAGACCGCAGGGAGTGCTGCAAGTACTTCTGGCTGGTTGCCAGAGGTTATGAAACTGGTTGTATCCTATGCGCAGATTACTACGGAGGAAGAAGGGCTGTGGGGACATCGATGTGAATCTGTTCCTGTCGGAGGAAACGTCGCTCACCGCAAATTACACTCCTCGGACCTGTGGTGGGGATTTGGTAATAAAGCTTGGTGAATGGCTGAAGGGGACTACAGTAGATGCATTGTTGGTTTATGCGAATGCACTTTTCTCAGACTCGACATCGTATGATCCTTTTCAATTTCACCATCTTTCTTTTATTTCTCGCTTAATTCTGACAATTTTGCTTCCAGTTGGAAACTACGCGAAGCTGCCCTTTTCATTCTCAATCAGCTTCTTCGCGACTTCAACGACGTAGACCAGCAGATTTCCCTAGAGGCAGCTAAAGGATCTAACGAGTTCGTTCGCTTTTGCATGACACAGGAAGACGTCTTCCTTCGAGCCCGTGGCTACCTCGTCGCTGGAATAATTGCAAAGACAGCGGGCGAAGAATTCCATCAGACGGCATTATCATATCTCGAGGCGTCCATCAAGGCCATCGCTGAGGACCCCTCTGAAGTCGTCCAAGTATCCTGCATCCGCGTCCTGCAGGATTTCTTTCCCGCACTCCCATCCTCCATGGCCAAACCCCTACAAATCCCCGCTATCTCAACCGTGTCCGACTTCATCTCCTCCCGCGACCTGCGAGAAATGATAGACAGCGATGATCTTAAATTTACCCTCCTCGACACGCTCCGAGATACTATCATGGTCGATCCCGGCATCGTCCTCTCCTCCATTGCCCTCGACGTCCTCTTCAACATCGCTAGTAGCGGCGCCAGTAACTTCCAGCTCGCCACAATTGTGACAGAAACCTTCGAAGACGTTGTCCAATACATCTCTCGACAGGGTCCAGAAGCATACATCGGCCTCTGCGAAAAAGTGCTCCCATCCCTCTCTGGCGCCATTGATGGAAGCACGACCCAAGAAAACGCCCTGACAACACTAGCGGCAGACCTCATCCGCGCCCTGACGGAACACGGCCTCTCCCCGCTCCCCAATGGCCTCGTAGCAACAATAATGCCAAAACTAAACCGCCTCCTTCTCAGCTCTAAAGAGGGCAACCTCCTCCCCGCCGCCACCATTGCCGTGAAAAACATGCTCCAACACGACTCCCAGCAATTTCTAACCTGGCAAGATCCGCAAACAGGTAAGGGCGCCGTCGAAGTCGTGTTAATCATCATCGACCACCTCCTCAGCCAATCCGTAGATGACAACGCAGCTGAAGAAGTGGGCGGGCTGGCTGCTGAACTAGTCGAGAAAGCTGGCGCTGAGAAATTGGGGCCATATTTAACCCAACTTCTTCGCGCGGTTGCTCAACGCCTCGCCACAGCGCAAAAGGCGCAGTTTATCCAATCGCTCATCCTCGTCTTTGCGCGATTATCCCTCATCAGTCCGGGGGAGGTAGTCGATTTCCTCTCCACGCTGACGATCGATGGCGAATCGGGACTGACGGTTGTGTTCTCCAAGTGGCTTGAGAACAGCATAAATTTCGCTGGGTACGATGAGATACGGCAGAACGTTGTTGCATTGGCGAAGATTTATCAACTAGATGACCCGCGCGTGGCGCAGGTGCAGGTTAAGGGGGAACTGATCATCCAGGATACGGGGAGGATCAAGACGCGCTCGCAGTCGCGCAGGGATCCGGACCAGTATACCATTGTCCCTGCGCCTTTGAAGATCATTAAAGTTCTGGCTGAGGAGCTTGTGTCAGCGGCGGGGACCAGGGAGATGGGTGCTGCGGGTGCCGCTGCTGTTGCGGCTGGTGCTGGTGGAGCGGGAGGGAATCTTGATGAGACGGATAGTGATGGTGAGAATGATGACTGGGAGGATATTCCACCATCTGGGCAAGGGGTGCTTGATTTGGGGCTTGGGATTACGAAGCAGGAACTTATGGGTTATATTTGTGAGGATGGGGCTAGGGGTGTTGCGGTTAGAGAGAGAGATGATGAGACGTTGGCTTTTTTGATGGAGTTTTTCAGGGAGGTTGCTGGGACGTCAAGATTTCAGGAGATGTTTGTGCAATTGAGTCCGAGGGAACAGGAGGCTTTGAGGAGTTTGGGGTAGTGTAATTGCGTTGGGTCGTATGAGGCGATGTCAGTGCCGATGATGCTGACGTTGCCGTTGGTGGGCTGGTTATGAGGGAGATGATTTCTTCTCTTCTTTTCTCTATCTCTTTTTCTCTTTCTCTCTTTCTCTCTTTCACTCTTTCTCTCGATTTTTTTTTTTTTTTTTTTTTCATTTGTGAATTGTTAAAATACAATAAATGAGTTAGATGAGAAAAGATTTTTATTGACATTTTCCTTTCTGTATTTAAAATGAGAATTTATTTAAATGAAGAATATTATTATTATTATTATTATTATTATTTATTTTAAATATATGTAATTGAAAATTATAATATTTATCTATTTATATTAAAATTTAACTATTTTATAAATTTAATTTATAAGTACAAATAATCATATATAATTATAGAATTTTAATTTACATTAAAATAATATTTAAATAAACATAGAGTAGGAATAAATAAACATATAGTAGAAATAATCAAAATAATAAAATTATAAAACAAAATAGAAAAAATATTTTAAAGATAGTAAAATAATAATAGTAATTAGATTAACAATTTACTTTATTTTCATTGAAGATTTACTCTTTGAAAATATATTTATTTAAAAAATTTTTCTTCTTATTTTACTTCTAGATAAAGATTTGATTTTTTTTCTTTTAATAGATGATTTATTTCTTTAGTTTTCTTTGAAGATTTTATTCTTTTTACTTTGTAAATAAAAAAATAAATTTAAACTGAGGATATATGACTTTTTTGTAAAATTTTTACATTTTGTTAGGCTCAGCGTCCGACCGAGCCCGACCGAAGGCCGGTGCCCGGTTAGACTCAACGTCGGATTAAGCTCGGCGCCCGATTAGGCCTAACCCACATCACGTGACCATGCGACCATGCGGGTCGCTCGATTAGGCCTAATCCATATCACGTGACCACACGACCATGCAGGTGGTTATAATCCACACAGGCCCCCAGCACCCCCTTTCATCCCATCAAGCTTAGTATTTCATTATATAGCAGTTAGCAACACAGAGAGTCTTTCTTCTTATGCAGCTCACATTTGCTCTCTAACACAATACTAAGCTTCCCTTCTACCTTCTCACTCAGGTTTCAGCAGAAAACTTGAGTATCTTAGTTGAATTAGAATCTGCTAGTTCAGAGTCTGACAACATGTCAGATCAACTGCTAAGACAACAGCACTGTTGAAGACAACAGCTCAATCCAACATCAGATGGTCACCACAGGCTCTCAATCCTCTGAAAGGGGCTGAAAGGACTGGTGATATCTCATAATAAGATCAACTGACCAATCACACATCTCAATTGAGAAATTCAGAGAGGCAATCCACTCAGACAGTGATCATGTTTATAATGAGTTGATGATGATCTTCAATGACATCTTTGACAATGAAAAAACATTAAGAGATACAGTCACACATCTGAGAATGGAATGAGACAATACTACTAATCAGGTCACTGTCAAGCAAAGTTAGATTGATGAGCTAATTGCTGAACATGATGAACTTAGTCACATTCTGATTCACATGACAGTCAGCAATCAAGCAGCAAGTCAAGACATCACTCTCTCTGAGACTGCCAGAAGGTCTGTCAAGATTGATGACTCAAAACATCTCACTGACAGCAAGAAGCTGAAATTTGAACACTGACTCTTCTGAATGAAGAACAAGCTCCAGGAGAATGTCAATCACTATTCTATCAAACACATGAGGATAGTGTACATTGAAAACTAAACTGATGAGGACACAGCACATCACATTGCACCTCATATGGAAGAGGACCACTCCAAGCAATATTAAATCACAGAAGAGATGTTTGAGCATCTCAAGTCAATATATGAGAATGCTAACAAGCTGCAAAATATCAAGAGTAATTATCACAAGCTGATTATATGCAATGAGAATAATTATCATGAATTTGTCACAAAATTTTTACATCTGACAGAGAAGGTCAAGATTGTCAGAGAGGACTATAAGACAGACTTCAATGACAAGCTATTCTTTGATCTTCAGAAGATGATAGCAGTAGTCAATGTGATCACTGATACATATGCTGAGTTTCAGAAAATCTGTGCACAGGCAGCTCACACTCTTCAGACAATTAATGCCACTTAGAAATCAAAGAGCTCACAGGAAAATGAGTCTAATATCTTCAAGCAGAACACTCTGTGGACTGTCAACAGTCAAACATTCTTCAGCATCTCTACAACAAAATCCTCTACTGTGAAGAAGGCCTTGAGCTCTTGTCTGAATATTCAGTGCTACTACTGTAAGAAAAAAGATCACATTGTCAGGAACTGCCCTGCAAAGCAGAAGTCTCAGCAGGTGATTGCTGAGCTCACAGAGAATGATGTCTCTGAGTCTTCAGCAGATTCAGAAAAAGAGTGAGTCTGAGAGAAGACTTCATCTCAGATAGTTCAATAGTCTGTAAGAGATTTGAGATGAAGGACTTGATTGAGAGGAAAAGCTTTAATGTATCAATCAAATTAGCCTACAATGGAATTGCTACTTCTACAAATTCTCTTGCTGATACTGAAGCAAATGAAGTGAATTTTATTGATATCTGATATGCCATAGAATTGGCAAGATTCTTTGATAGGAAGTTTCAAGAACTATTATTCAAATGTCATATGAAGGGATACAATGACACCCTCAGCAGAGTGATAAACTGCACATTGACTCTAAACCTCTGGGTGGATGGTCAGAGATTTCAGAATGTCCCTCTGCTGATAACAGATCTAGGCCAGCACCCTGTCATCCTGGGACAGAAGTGATTGACAGCACAGTATATATGACTTGATGTTAAAAATCAACATCTGGTTTGACTGAGTGAACAGTCTATCTCTGAACAGATGGTGAAGCTGATGTTGAAGATAGTACCCTGGTCAGTACTGAAGCACTCAGACCTCAAGCCTGAGCATCAGATGAATGTGAAATGAAGAGAGATCAAGCTGAATGAGGAGATCAGACAGGAGCATCAGACTCAGCTCTGCAGATTGAAAGAGACCAGCTCAGTCATGATGCCTGAGACAAGGCAGAGACTGATCTGGAAGAAGACAGCACTACAGATAATGAATATGAACTTCATTGAGACTGCTTCCTTCCATGATTATATGAAGAATAAGAAGTCAACAGTCTTCATAATCAGTCTGTATGAAATTGATAAACAGCTTGAGAAGAAGTGAGATTTAGTGAAAGCTGAGGATGAGTCTGATGAGAAGCTGATCAGCAACTTACCAGAATGATTGAAAGGCCAGAAGGACTGCTTCTCAAAGAAAGCATCAGATGAACTGCTCCTTCTACAGAAGAATGTTGATTTTAAAATAGAGCTTCAGTCTGATATTGACCTCACCCAGGGCATTGGACATACACCTCTATATAAGATGAATCTAGAGGAACTAGAGGCAGTGAAGACCTATCTTGAAGTCAACTTAGCAAAGGGTTTCATCATCTCAAGTTCAGTCCTCTACACCTCCTCAATTCTGATTGTCTGTAGTGGGAAGAAACTACAATTCTGTGTTGACTTTTACAAGCTGAATGCTATAATCAAACAAGATCAGTATCCCTTGCCCCTGATAGATGAGCTGATGAACCAACTCAATGAGGTGAAATACTTTACAAAGTTGGACATTTGGCAGAGGTTCCATCACATCTGAATGGACTCTGAGTCTGAGGACCTGACCACCTTTAGAACCTGCTATGAGATCTATAAATATCAAGTGATCCTCTTTGATCTTATAAATGCCTCTGCCTGCTTTCAATGATTTGTTAACAGTATCTTCTTTGACTATCTGGACAAGTTTATGACAGCATTTATGGATGATCTTCTAATCTATAGCAAGAATCTGAAGGAGCACAAACAGCAGATAAACTCAGTGCTAGACTGACTAAAGACAGTGGGTTTGCAAGCCAGCATTCAGAAATGTGAGTTTGCAGTCCAGAGGACAAAATATCTAGAGTTCATTATCAGTACAGAAGGAATTGAGGCAGACTCAGAGAAGACAGCTGTCATTATGAGATGACAGGTTCTCATCACAGTCAAAGAAGTTCAGTTATTTCTAGAATTTGACAATTTCTACTGACAATTCATAAGGAACTACAGCTGAATTGCAAAGTCACTGTATCAATTGACAAAGAAGACTACTTCATTTGTGTGAACATCAGAATGCAAATCAGTCTTTGAAAAATTGAAGAGACAGCTGATGGAGACTTCAACACTGTATTACTATGACTCTGAGCAGAAGACTTATATTGAGACTGACATCTCTGACAAAGTAGTGACTAGGGTACTAAGTCAAAGATTTGAAAATGATCTTTGACACTCAGTAGTCTTCTATTCAAAGACAATGAATGATGCAGAGCTTAATTATGAAGTTCATGATAAGAAATGCTGACAGTAGTTCAGATCTTACAAGAATGATGAACAGAGCTTGAGAGACTACAACAGGAGAAATGATTCAAGATTCTCACTGATCATTGTGCACTGAAATACTTCATGACTATCAAGAAGCTGAATACATGTCAAGTCTACTGAGCAGAGTTCCTCTCTCATTTCTACTTTGAGATCAAGTATTGACCAGGCAAGGTCAACCTGCTAGCAGACACACTGAGCAGGTCTGAGTAGATTAGAAGGCAACAGAACAGCTGTATGCAGATTCTCCTAGAATCAGAGACTCTCAACCCCCAGATCACTCTCTCTACAGACATTGCTAGCATCAACTTCTCAGAGAAAGAGAGCATTGCTGAATGCATAGTGTCTCTAAACAAGACAGTCACCTCAATTGAGCCTCTGCAGCAGCAGGCAGATGATGAGAATAGTCCCTATACAATGAAGAACAATGTGCTACAGTACAATGAAAGACTAGTGATGCCTGTTTAGAAAAAAAAAACTCTGATAGTCAAGCTACTGTAGAAAATTCATGATTAAGCTTCAACAGCACATTCTGAAGAACAAAAGACCCTGACTCTGATGCAATCACATTATTGATGAATCACCTGGTGAACAGATGTCCTACACTATATTCAGAACTGCCATGTGTGCCAGATCAGTAAAATTTCAAGAGATAAGACTTCTGATTTGCTAAAGTCATTATCAATACCAGAACAGGCATGACAGCATATTGCAATGAACTTCATGGACATGCTGAAAAGCAAAACAGATTATGATGTCATTTTGATCATAGTATATCAGCTAAGCAAGAAGACAATCTTCATTTCAATCATCTGAGAAGTTACAGCTTAGGAGCTGACTCAACTATTCATTCAATTCTACTATTCATACAATGAGGTGTCTGACTCAATTGTCTCTAACCAAGACCCTCAGTTCATATCAAGCTTTTGAGATGAGTTTACACAGATTCTGAGCATAAAACTGAAACTCTCAACAGCACATCATGCACAAACTGATAGACAGACAGAAGTGATGAATCAATACATTGCCACTCATCTTCACTTCTATGTCAGTTACTATCAAGACAACTGAGATGAGTGACTGCTCATTATAGATTATGTCTCCACAGCTATCTCAAACACTTTCATAGAGATCTCTTTCTTCCTCACAGCAAATGAATATGAACTCTGAATGTCATTTGACTGACAATCACTGATGAAGAAATTGAATATGAATGAGAAAAGAAATTGAGAAGCAGCAAGAAGCTTCATTCACTGAATGAGAGAGATCTGAAATCAGATGAGTAAAGGCATAAAGACAGCACAGAAACAGATGAAGAGACAGACTGACAAGCATCATCAAGAGTCTGACTTTGCAGTAGAAGATTTTGTTTATCTAACATTGAAATCATACAAGATGAATTGATCAAGCTGTAAACTGACAGAGCAGAATGTCAGTCTCTTCAGAATTCTGAAAAAGATGGGCAATGCCTACAAACTGAACCTTCTCATAACAATGAAGATTCATTCAATCTTCTCCTCAGACAAGCTATGCAAGGACTTCAGAGATCCTCTACCTGATCAGACTATCAGATCACCAGACCCAATTGAAATAGATGATGAGAATGAATGAGAAATAGATTGTATACTGGCCAGTAGAATAAGCTGGAGCAAGCTGCAGTATCAGATGCACTGAAAGGGGTTTGATGAGGATTCTTCATGATACCCCACTCACAACTTCAAAGAATCACCACATGCCATATGTGACTTCCATGAGGCTAACTCTACAAAAGCTGGACTCCCAAGGCAACTAGATGAGTGGCTGAAGGCATGGGAGACAGACAGCTACCTGAAGGATGAGGTTGATGACGACCTACCGGCATGAGGACATGCCTGCCCCTAGACCGGGGGGTGATGTTAGGCTCAGCGTCCGACCGAGCCCGACCGAAGGCCGGTGCCCGGTTAGACTTGACGTCAGATTAAGCTCGGCGCCCGATTAGGCCTAACCCACATCACGTGACCATGCGACCATGCGGGTCGCTCGATTAGGCCTAATCCATATCATGTGATCACATGACCATGCAGGTGGTTATAATCCACGCAGGCCCCCAGCACCCCCTTTCATCCCATCAAGCTTAGTATTTCGTTATATAGCAGTTAGCAACGCAGAGAGTCTTTCTTCTTATGCAGCTTGCATTCGCTCCCTAACACATTTAACAATAATATGAGAGTATGATTTATTCTCAATTTTATAAATAAAATAAATATGATGTTTTGTGTGATGATGTAGAATGAATGAGCTTCATTCAGCCTTCTCAACAGCATAAGATCATGAGCTGAGATAATCAGTAATCACAACTGTCTAGGCATTGGCATAGCAATCAACCCCACAATTACCTCACATATGAATAATATGTAAATGTGGAAAATGGCACTAAGGAAAAGAGCTATATAAACAGAGCCTTCTCTGAACTCATCTCTTAGAAATCATCTTAGTATTCATCTAGATAATTTATCTAGCTGACAATCAAACATTTGTTTCATCTGCATCTAGATTGAAACTGTGATATAATACTAAGATCAATAACTTTTCTTGCTTTTTTTAAAACAGGTTTTTTATATAAAAAACCTTTGAGAATTCTTTCTTACTTTTATTTTGAACATTAAATTTAATATTTAGATCTATTTCACTTTTACTTCTCTATCTCATTCACATTAAATTAATAAAGTTAAAGCTAATTTTGATATTTTAACTAATTTTATTATAGTCATTTATTTCTGATTTTCAGACTGTAGAAGCTTTGTGTAGCTGTAGTACTCACTACTAATAATGATTTTAGTAGAGTATATAGTTTCATTGTAAAATTAGTCTTATTAAAGTTATATATATAATCTTTGATAGAATTTTATACTCAGTAATTGTAATTTTAAAAATCTTAAATCAAGTTTGAATAATTTTTATATTCTCATACTTAGCTTAATTATGAATATAGTATTTGAAGCAGTAACTCTGAAACTTTGAACAATATATCATTAGATTTAATACTCAGTTTTTATCAATAAAGAAAAGTAGTAATAAAGATAATAAAATTTTATATAATAAGAAAAAAAAATCTTATTTAAATTAATTCAATACTTATTCAATTAGTTTATTTTTTTATTCTGAATTAATTTGATTAAATTTATATATAGATTTATATAAGCAGATTAATTATTAAATTAAAAATTTATAGTAAAAAATAACATATTAAATATATAATAACTTTATAAATTAAAAATATTTTTTATTTTATAAAAGTATTTATTATAAGTTTAAACTTTTTCTCTTTTAAAAAAATTCAAGCATCTTTATTATAAATTAATGATTTAATTATATGTTAAGATGAATAAATAATTAAATAAAAAATTTTTTTAAACTAATGATCTGCTTATTTAAATGATTCAATTATTTAAAAATTATATTAATTGTTAAGTAATAATAATTGACTAATTTTGAAACTTAAATTCTTCTTAATTTGAAAAAATAAATTTATATATTTTTTTATAAATATTAATTCAAAAAAATTTTTTATTTATTTAGATTTAAAATTTATTCAAGAAAACTATTTTTTATTAATCTTAGTCAATTTTATAAATTTAAATATAAATTTATTTGTGTAGTTCAGTCATTGAGTCTATAAACAATAGTTAAGTAAAAAAAATCTCATATAAACATATTGCTTTAGAAATTGAAAATATTTCTTGTATTTTAATAGTATTTATATAAGTTCAAGTTTTTTCTTTTTTTCAAGAGAATTTGAAAATATTTTGTTGTAAATTTGATGATGTAATAGCCCATTGAAGTGAATGAGTTACGAGATAATTAAGATATTTTGAATTTGACTTGTTCACTCAGTGGGGATGTTTACTCGGATTACATTTATTTTATAGTTAACTGTTGGAATGAGCTATTAGCTCACTCTATACAACTATGTGTGATCACGTGCGGCGAGGGGTGGCGCCCGGGGCAACGGCTAACTCCTTCAGTAAGAGGACATTTCATCCTCAAGTTGAACCTTTGTTGATTAGCCAGCATCGTCTTTCTTCCTCTTTAGCGTCGGGTTCTTCTATCTATTACGTCTTATCATCCCGCTACACGTTTTAGGCACCTTCGCTCCCCTTCCAGTCTTCCGGAAATATCATCTTTCCAGCGCCAGTAATTTGCTTGGTTGCTGTCAAAACTCCATCGAGGCTAATCTGCCCCTCACCGTATTTCATCACCCTCATTACTTTTCGCCTATAACCTCCATGCCTACAACCTCAACAAAACAACGAAAGTTCCTTTTATCGTGAAAGGAGAGCCTTGTTTTTCGAGAACAAGGCTTCCTCTTGCTTGCCAGCATTCACAATTCTGCCCCACGCTGTCATTCCGGAGCGGACTGGGAAGCTGGGTAAACGAAAAGCTTCCACAGGTGAAGACTCTCAACAGAACCACTCCAACCAACAGCAGCCTGAAAAGAAGATCTTGAAAGTATGTACTTTTTCCTTTTTTTTTTCCTTTTTTTTTTTTTCCTTTTTTTTTTTTTGGAATTCAAATATATATAGTTTATATTCCCCGTGCATGATTGAGAAATGTGAGAACGAGGTGAATAATGGGCCGTCTGTTTGATTGAATAAATACGTCAAAGCACGAGGTCGCCCCCAAATAGTTGATTCGATCTATATACTTGTGGCATGACTGTGCCGCTCACTGCCCACAGACTTTATATTCAATTTTTACAAAAAAATTTCGGTTTAATGTATAAAAGCCGCTCATATTTTCCTGCAGAGTTGGCAGAACTCATTCAGTTTCCTCTTTTCTTGTTTACATGGATACAGCTGACTCGAACACGATTAACTATACTTCTAGAACAGCACTATGCAGAGCAGCTCACAAGAAATCGTGGATATGTCCACAGATCCGGAGATCGATGAGTCGTTGTATAGTCGACAACTGTAAGAGACATTTCTCCTTCGTCATGAGGACTTTGAACGCGTGCCGCTTTGAAGAAATAGGTGTTGGTGCTGATGCCGTCTTCCCACCTAGATACGTCCTTGGCCATGAAGCTATGAAGCGCATGGTAACTTCAAATGTTCTCATTGTCGGGCTCAAGGGTTTAGGAGCTGAAATCGGTATGTTTCCATATATTTGCCTTTTAACATTGTGTTGTTTTTCTATTAATAGTTTGTGATAGCCAAAAATGTGGCCCTTGCCGGTGTCAAATCCCTCACCCTTTACGATCCTACCCCTATCGCTATCTCCGACCTGTCTTCGCAGTTTTTCCTCACCCCGCAAGATATGGGCAAACCCCGTGACCAAGCTACTGCCTCCCGTGTCGCAGAGCTGAACGCATACACACCTGTCCATGTCCTTGGTACGCAGAGTCTGACAGAGGATCTATCGCAGCTCAAAAAATATCAGGTTGTTGTTCTGACGAGCACACCTCTGCGGGACCAGCTTGTGATCGCCGAATATTGTCATAAGAATAATATCTATGTCATTATTACGGACACATTTGGTTTATTTGGCTACATTTTCACCGATTTCGGGGAGAATTTCACAGTGGTAGACCCCACCGGAGAAGATCCTACGAGTGGTATCGTTGCTGGGATTACCGAGGAGGGACTTGTGTCTGCTTCTGATGAGACTAGGCACGGACTAGGAGAAGATGACTACGTCACTTTTACTGAGGTCAAGGGTATGGAAAAGCTCAATAACGCAGAACCTCGTAAAGTCGACATTAAAGGCCCATACACCTTCTCCATTGGGGATGTTTCTGGGTTGGGGACTTATCACAGCGGCGGCATATATACTCAAGTAAAGATGCCCAAGACGCTCCACTTCAAATCCTTAGAACGGCAGCTTAAGGACCCCCAATTTCTCGTTACCGATTTCATGAAGGCTGATCGCCCGGCTAAGCTCCATCTTGGTATTCAAGCACTTCACAAATTCGCAGAGAATCATGGTGGAAAATTCCCCCGACCTCACAATGATAGTGATGCCCAGGAAGTCATTAAGATTGCTTCTAGCATTGGAGGGGAAGTTGACGAAGCACTCCTCAAGGAACTCAGCTACCAAGCACAGGGAGATCTGAGTCCAATGGCAGCCTTCTTTGGTGGCCTTGCTGCACAGGAAGTTCTCAAAGCTGTCTCCGGCAAATTCCATCCTGTCGTTCAGTGGTACTATTTCGACTCTCTGGAATCACTGCCCACATCTGTCTCGCGGTCTGAGGAAGAATGTGCTCCGCTGGGAACCCGATACGATGGCCAAATTGCCGTGTTTGGTAAAACCTTTCAGAGGAATATTTCCGAAATTAATGAGTTCCTTGTTGGTGCTGGTGCGATCGGTTGTGAAATGCTTAAGAATTGGGCTATGATTGGCTTGGGAACTGGCGAGCATGGCAAGATTACTGTCACGGATATGGATCAGATTGAGACCAGCAATTTGAACAGACAGTTTTTGTTCCGGCCTAAGGATGTTGGCCAGCCGAAGAGTGACACTGCTGCAAGGGCTGTACAGGCGATGAACCCTGAACTTCAGGGGAAAATTGTATCCCTGAGAGATCGCGTTGGTGTCGACACTGAGCATATTTTTAACGAAGATTTCTGGGAGGAGCTCGATGGTGTAACAAATGCCTTGGATAACATTGAAGCCCGAACATATGTTGATCGACGATGTGTGTTTTTCCAGAAGCCGCTGCTTGAGAGCGGAACCCTGGGTACCAAGGGGAATACTCAGGTTATCCTTCCTTGGCTCACCGAGTCATACTCTAGTTCTCAGGATCCCCCCGAACAGTCGTTCCCAATGTGCACGCTAAGGAGTTTTCCGAACCGAATAGAGCACACGATTGCATGGGCGCGAGAGTTGTTCCAGACAAGCTTCGTTGGACCTCCAGAATCTGTAAATCTATACCTTTCTCAGCCAGACTTCTTAAAAACGACCCTGAAGCAGTCTGGCAATGAGAAACAGACGCTGGAAATTATCCACAGTTTCCTCGTCACAAACAAGCCTCTCACTTTCGATGACTGCATTGTCTGGGCTCGTAACCAGTTTGAAGCCAACTTCAACAACGCAATTCAGCAACTCTTATATAACTTCCCTAAAGACTCAGTTACGTCAAACGGAACCCCCTTCTGGTCTGGCCCAAAGCGTGCGCCCACCCCACTGAAATTCGATGCCACCAACCCTACCCACTTTGCTTTCATTGTAGCCGCTGCGAACCTTCATGCCTACAACTACGGAATCAAGAACCTTGAAGTGGATAAGGGTCATTATCGAAAAGTTCTTGATGACATGATCATTCCCGAATTTACACCTAGCTCCTCTGTAAAGATCCAAGCTAATGAAAATGAACCTGACCCGAACGCACAACCGGCTTTCACCGACGAGGAGGAACTGCAGCGTTCCATCGCTGCCCTCCCACCACCTGGCTCCCTCGCCGGATTCCAATTGGATGTCGTTGAATTCGAGAAGGATGATGATACCAACCATCACATTGATTTCATCACTGCAGCCAGCAATCTACGTGCCGCAAACTACGACATCCAACAGGCTGATCGACACAAGACCAAGTTTATCGCAGGCAAGATTATCCCTGCAATCGCCACGACAACCGCACTGGTTACGGGCCTGGTGATCCTTGAACTGTACAAGATCATTGACGGCAAGCCGCACGCGGATCAATACAAGAACAGCTTCGTAAATCTTGCACTTCCGTTTTTTAGCTTCATTGACCCGATCAAAAGTCCCATGGACAAGTATCATCATAAGGGCCGCGAGATCTGGTTCCACAAGCTCTGGGATCGTTTCGAAGCGGATGATGTTATGCTCAAGGACTTCTTGAAGAGCTGTGAGGAGGAGAATGGATTGGATATCAACATGATTAGTTCTGGGGTTAGCTTGTTGTATCCGGTTTTTAATAAAGGCCCAGAGGTCATGAAGAAGCGGCTGCAGATGAAGTATGTTTTCTACTCCTTTCCGCCACTTTCGTTGGCCTACGGTATTACTGCTCGTGTCGTTTTATTGTGAATATCACTTTGCTAACTAAATGCGCGTGATAAATAGGTTGAGTGAGCTTATTCAATCTGTCAGTGACAAGGCTATTCCCGATCATCAGAAATATGTTATCTTTGAATTCCTGGCACGCGATGACACTGATGAAGATGTCGATGTCCCCTATGTAAGTGTGAAGGTGGATAAGCCGAAGAAGGATGCTGAGATGAAGGTGTAGATGAGTTGAAGTGAATTTGATTGATATTTGACTAGCACTAGAAGAAAGTGTAAAAAGAAAAAAAGGTATTGTAAGTTTTATAATGTTTCAGTGCTTTTTCTATTCTTCTTATTAATTTTACTTATGAGAAATAAATGATTCTTTGATAAATTAAAAAATGATGAAATAAATGAGAAACAAAATTACTTTATAATAAAGAATTTAATTATAATAACTATTATATTATAATATAATTATATTATATTAAATTATAAAAATAAAATTTAAAACAACTTAGCTAGAAAATAAAACTACAGTATTTTTTATATAAATTTACTTTCTCTGTTTATATATCTTCTTCTCTTTTTCATCTTTAGTATTTTAATGAAAACTTATTTACTGTTTCTTTACATCAGATGACTGTAATATTATATATCTATAAATTAACTATAAAAGAAATTTAATATTAAAATATATTTATATAATAAAAAATATAGTTAAAAATCTATAATAATAATAATTATATATTATTTATTAAATTTAATATTTTTAATAATAATTTTATTAGTTATATTTATTATATATTTTACTTCTAATTAATTAAAATTATAATTTATTTTAACTCTGATGAGATTAGATAAAATATAATAGAAATATATGTAATATATATAGAATTTACATGCTGTTTATTTTAAACAAGATTTCTAAAGTTTAATTATAATTTTAAAAAATAAGCTCAATTAATAAATCATATTCAACTCGGTTCATTATTCAACATTTGCCCCCCCCTCATTGTGTCACTTGAAATCTTATTCTTGTGCTTTGAAGTGTCTCTCATAAATCTCCTTCTTTATCAGGATTTGATTTTTGCTTTCTTCCATGTTCAGCCTCCTTCGAACTCGACAACTTCTATCACTTCTAGGAAGAAACCAGAAAATCGTTGATCCGAAGCCTCTTTCGTCATCACTATCCCAAACATCACATCAGTTCTCAACAACAGCAAAAGCAGATATGGCGGTAAATTATAACCAATATTCCCTTATTTCGTTACCCACCACTAATAGAAATATCGTTTTCCATTATCCCAGACCGGCAATGATGATAAAATTACCAATTGGGTCAGTCCTTCAGATACCACTGGCGAATTCAAACGCGAGCAATCTGCATTACGCAATTGGATTTCCAGGGAGCCCGGGGCACAATTCCCACCAGAAAAAGGCCGGTATCATCTCTATGTCTCATATGCGTGTCCATGGGGTATGTTGTCTTGTCTATTTCATTATAACTTACCCAAAACCTTTCGATTGTATGGCGGCTAATGCTGATTTTGGATTGATTGGGTGTAAAATATAGCCCACCGGACTCTCATTGTACGAAAGCTCAAAGGTTTGGAGGATATAATTCCCTTCACAGCTGTGCATTGGCACTTGGGTGATATGGGTTGGCGGTTCGCCACCCCCGAGGAAAATTTACCAGGCGAGAACGTGAGGCCCGACCCAGTTCATGAAGGCTTTACGCATCTCAGGCAGATTTATTTCAAAGTGGATCCCGAGTATAAGGGGAGATTTACGGTACCTGCGCTCTATGATGTCAAGACGGGAAGGATTGTGAGTAATGAGGTATGTATTAACTGATCTAACTATTAGATGGGAGTTGCATGTGTCTATTTGGTATTTGGAAGATGTAGGGCTAACTGGGTTCGGTTCAATAGAGCTCCGAGATCATTCGCATGTTTTACCATGAGTTCGACGATTTTTTACCAGAGAAATATAAAAAGGTGGATTTGTTACCGCAGAATTTGCGGAAGGATATTGAAGAGACGAATGAATGGACGTATAATGATGTGAATAACGGTGTATACAAATGTGGATTTGCAACGTGAGCAACTCCCCAACAAAAGATGATTAACAAGTCCACAAATCGTGAATACTAAAAAAAGCCGTTTCTATTTCCCTGAGTGAACAACCTACAGAACCCAATCAGCCTACGAGAAAGCCATGACCACCCTCTTCACCTCCCTCGACCGCATTGAATCGCACCTCCAGTCAAGATTCGATGCCAGTTCCTCCAAAACGTCACCAATTTACTACTTCGGCGATAGCATCACCGAAGCAGACGTCCGCCTATACACCACCATCGCCCGTTTCGACGCAGTCTACGTACAGCATTTCAAGACAAATATCCGTGACATCCGCTCCGGGTATCCTGCACTCCACCGCTGGCTGCGCCATTTGTACTGGGATATTCCCGCTTTTCACGACACGACGCAATTCGAGCATATTAAGAAACATTATACTAAGAGTCATACGCAGATTAATCAGTTTGGCATCACGCCCGTAGGGCCGTTGCCGGATATCTTGCCGAAGGACCAGGAGGTCGCGACTGTTATGGCGGTGAAGAAGTAATGGTGGGAGGAAATCTGTACTTCTAAGTTATGTTCGGAGCGGCGTGGACAGCAGAGGGGCTGGGGCTGGAGTGGTTTGGCGCGGTGGATGGGGAGGAAATTATTTAGGTTCCGGGCTTCTAGTAGTGGATGGCGCGTGTAATTGCCAGAACTAATCTGTGTGCCGAATGTATGCATTACATCCTTTTTAAGTTTATTATGTCAGTAATAGCCATTAAGGGACCTCCAATAAAGGGCTTGTCCAAATCCTATTGTTTGAAAACCCATGCGATCCCACCCACCAAAATCAACGGAAGGGATATGCCAGCGTATTGAAGTTCAACCCTGCTTTCTAAAACTAGATCTAGACGTAAGATGATAATGGTGACTTACTAGGCCCAGGACCCTCTTGTAAATCCAACGATTCAATAGGTTGCCGATGTGGAAGTGTTCAACCATAGAGCATCATAGGATTAATGGATAAGCCTGTCGGCCACCTTAATCATTACTAAGTAAGAATGGAAAACGGATTAGATTCTTTGAGAAGATAGCTGGTTAGAACTGACTTCGGTAGTCTAAACGAATCTAAGAAAGTAGAGGAACAAAATAACAAGAGGCTATACACAGTGGTTGAGGATAGGTACGATGCCGTAGTGAAAGAAACCAATAATCTCTCTTTTATATGTGAATTTATGTTTCTCATCGTGCATCATACAGAAAAGAAAAATTGGGGTGTATATTTGGACCAGGACACGAAATAGGTGAACGAAAATAAAGTAGCAGGAAAGGCAGCAAAAGTAGAAGCAACAGAAATCCAGGACAGCCTCTCCTAGATTTTGGGTATTCCAAAGGTAATTTGTTTGGCCGGTACACACAATGGCTTATACACAGATTGTAAAAAGCTAAAACATGTCGCGATGATGGGGATGATGTGTTTGTGGAAATTAGGAGGAAATCTAGAAAATCCTTCATACAGTACATCAAAAGAAATTGGGGAGATAAGTCAACTCGCTGAGACACCTCTGGCTATGCAAAAGCAGAACATGAACCGAGAATGAAAAGAGGTACGGTTAGGGTATTCTTACCAAGGAAAAGGAAAACGGGGAGATACAAGGTGGCAAAACGAAACGAAACGCAAAGTGAGAGAATGAGCATAGAAAGGATAACTGAAAAAAGGTTCGCGAACGGTGAGGTTCACTGTGTCTCAGAGGTTATCATAATATCACCATGATATGCACAAATACCAAAGACAGGAGAAGAGGATGGTTTCAAGGATAGCGTGTGCATTATACGGGGCCCGCTATGCCGTGGCTTTAAAGTAGGGGTGATATAGGTGTACAGTTGGATAGCTGTTTCAAGATACACCAAATAACTGCTTCGAGTTTTCGTACACGACATAACTAATCGATACAGACGGCGCGACCTTCAGTAAGTTCGGAGTAATCCCTCTGAATAGGCCTCGTATGCCTTCAGCTCGTAGTGTTTTGCGCGTTACGTCGACGATACCAGTATAAGTCGGGCTATGCAGGACAGTGCCTTGTGCCTGCAGTCGTGTGCGGAGGACGTTCATCGGGTAAACTATTGACGCACCGAGAGCGCCACTCAGCGCTCCGATAGCCCCAGTGGTGAAATTATTAAGGGGTACGTCGTCTTCATGGCAATGATACAGTCTTGTCTTGCGGGTTAGGAGGGTGGCTTTTAGGTACTCGAAGGTCATGAGATCGATTGCGGCATACGGGAACATTCCTATCAGCCCCAGAGGTAAACCGCGGAAAAAGGAGTGAAATCCATTCGTCGTCCACATCTTTTTGGCGGTTGCTGCGATGAGGCGGTTGCCGTGTAATCCTCCTTCGACTGTCTCGCATTGCATGCGACTAGCGAAAGGGTAAGCACCATGCATAATAGGGGTTAAAAAACCCTCGCTCTTAAAAAAGAGAAAAACTTACAATTTAAGGGTATCTAACGGGTAGACAAAACATCTGACATAGTCAACATCTAGTAAGATTGGATAAGCCTGTAAGGAACATACTGGGAAACCATTCCTCCGATTCCACCCGCCAAGAATTGAGAAGTTGGGAGGAGATTCTTTGGATCGCCATGCCCTTCAAGGTTGGCTAGTATGCGTTTGGAAGCCTGAACTATATTAGCACATCACACATTCTAACGATCAAGGTGTAGAAAAACCCGGCTAATCTCACTTCGTATGCGCCAAATTTGATCGCAGACTCTGGCATGACCTTGACGACATTCAAACCATTCCCTAAATAGTTAGTTAGACCATTTAGAACATCAATGTCAGTAAAAATGAAATGATGGGGTTCCCGGGGGAACATACCTGCAAACAGACTCCGTATTCCCCCAGCACGCCACAAGTCCTTGGTAGCTTCAACGAGAGGAATCCCCGCCCTCTTGAGAGCTTCCAACGGGTGGCCGGATTTGGCAGCGCTAAGAGCGGTCTCCTTAACGGCGGTTTGGGCAATGAGGTAAACTTTCAAACGATCGAGGGGCGCCGTGGCTGTCCTCGATACGCATCCTGCCATTCCGCCGGCAAGGAAGTAACCTATTTGGGGTGTGCTCTCGGTCAATACCTGTGCGCAAGTTTGATAACACAACCAAAGCGAAACGGCGGTAGGGAGGACAAGCCACTCCAGCTCATCATCAGTGAGAAATGGAATTGCCTCTAGACTGTGGTAGTATTGAGAGTGCGTGTTCTGGGCCTTGCAACCTAGCTGGGTCACTGTGGTATCCGACTTGGGAATATGGAAAACGTTTTTTTAAAAATAAAATCCGCGACGGGGTTGAGGTTGGGTTTAGGAAACGAGGGCTCCGTACCTGATCCCTGGATGGGCTTATTTATGTGAACATCTCCTTCTGGGTTTAGGTTTCCAAGGGTGCTATAATAGGATATAAGGCCCCGGAGGTTGGAGGTTTTGGTGGGAAGGAATAGAAGGAAGTCCCTGTTGGGTTGCGAATTAGATATTAGATGCTTGGATTCAAAAGACTTTATAAAAGAAGTTATATAACATACCTCCATTCATCGAAAGTGATTACGCCGTCCTTGTTGGAATCGACGTCGGTAAAGAACTCGTCCAGCTTCTTTTTCGGAACGGTAAGACCGGCCTTCGCAAAGGCAGTTCGCAGCTCCTCCTTGTCAAGGTGTCCGTTGTGGTCATGATCAATAGACTCAAATAATCGCCAGAGTTCCTTTTCAGCCCTTTCGACAAAAGCTTGGAATTCTAAAAAGTGGCATTTTAGATCGATAATGAGGGGAAAGGGTAGTGTTGCTCCGCGGGGATTATATGTATTTTACGCACCATTGAACTGTATCTTCCCATCTCCGCTGGTGTCCACATCTGCAAGGACATCTCCTACGAGGGAATCTGCATTTTTAAGCGCTATATATATGTTAGTATACGCAGAGTTTGATATTGTTGCCAATCTACACAACTCCGAGAAACGAGAAGAATGACGGAGCGGGACCGTGGAACGGAAAGAAACATACGGTGATCCATTTTCCTCAGGCCCTTTTTAAATCCCCTGAGGTCTATTTGGCCCTCACGTCGGGCATCGAGAATTTCCCAGAGCCTCGCAACCCGCTGGTCGCGATCGTGTTGTGACCCTACTCCCATTGTGTCACAGTTGGTGACAATATTGGGATGGGATTTTACAACAGGACAACGCGATCACAAAGGAAACATCCACTACCAAATTTCCCGCATAAATGCGGGTGCTGCACGGACAGAAGAAGGCCAAACATCAGAAATGAGGGATAGATATACTATGAAATGTACGTGGGTAGAAAACGGTTTAAGGCATAGAACACAGCATCAAAAGTTGTCAGATGAGGAGGTTGAGATGCCTAAGCAGGAATTGAAGGTAATACGCTTGGCGCTTAGACTGAGTTTCGGCATCACATCTAGCAGACTTGGCGATCAATTTGCCGACACAAGCGAGCGCTTAACAAACATCGAACGTCATCAACCTTCGTATACGTGGGACCTCCATGTTCCATGATGGTATCTTGTCAACGAAGAACTTTCGTAATGATGAAGAAGAGAATTCTGCTGTGGACATGATGACAGTATCGTATCTTCATCTCTGTCAAAACAGTTCATTTTTGATTCATTATTCAGCCCAGAGAGACGTTCAGTCATTGCAGCTCAATATTCCACCATAACGAGCATGTGTAACTAAACGTGCTTCACCAACGTCCTTCCTGGCCGCTTCTGCCTCAAATTAGAAATGGCAGCCAATTACTGGGTGTCAACCCAGCGCCTGTACTGGCTCTTCGATCGAGACCGGTTGGCAGAAATCAGGAAATCCCTCAACGAAGGCGAGAAACAACTGATACAACAATTCCCGCTGCCTGATCTAAGGTACTTTAGCATCTACATCAATCTACGTATGACTTCCTATTCCGATGCAAGTTGCCACCCGGTCCGAGTATTGGTATCGTTGAAGCTGACAAAGGGCAACATCGCCGCCGCAGAGCTGGTCAGGCTGGGGAAACGGATGACAATTCGTCAGCAGGCGCTTGCAACGGCACAAGTCTATATCAGGAGATTCTACACCAAGGTAGAAATCCGACGGACCAATCCGTATCTAGTGCTTACCACCGCTTTCTACCTGGCATGCAAGATGGAGGAATGTCCCCAGCACATTCGCTTTGTCGTGAGTGAAGCAAAAGGATTATGGCCAGGTTGGTAGTCTCACCCATTTTTATGTGGAGGTATCTATCTTACTAAACCTATATTGAGCAGATTACATCGTATCCGACATTTCCAAGCTGGGTGAATGCGAGTTCTGGCTCATCTCAGAAATGAACTCGCAGTTGATAGTTCATCACCCCTACCGCACCCTGTCTGAAATACAGACAGCGCTATCTCTAACATCGGAAGAAGTATCGCTGGCATGGTCAGTGATTAATGACCACTATCTAACTGATCTCCCTCTTCTCCGGCCACCGCACGTGATTGCGGTAACTGCCCTTTTAATCGCGGTGGTATTCAAGACAAACCCCGCAAGCTGTGCCCATCTTACAGGAGCATCTCCAGCCTCCGCAGTACTACGGGATGGAGTGGGTGCACTGGCCTCACTTGGTGATAAGCAGTCAGGGGCGAGTATGCCTCCTCGCATCCAGAAGGTCATTGACTGGCTTTCGACGGGCGAGGTCAACATTGAAGCGGTCATTGATTGTACGCAGGAGCTTGTTTCTCTGTATGAGGCCTGGGAGCAGTATAGCGAGAAGGCATGTCGCGAGCAGATTGCACGATATGTGAAGGCGCTGGCTCTTGATAAATGATATTATCGAGAAAACGAGGACGCAGACTCTTCCCTGTATTTTGCAGTTCTGTTAATGGAGGTATTTGGGACATTCTTCTACAGCCCGATTCTCGATTTCCTTGAAAATAGGACTGGGCCAGTTAAACCAAGAGAAATTAAAAGATATGTTGAAATGCGTCGTCCGCATATCAGATACCAGAACTTCCAATGACGCAACGCTATCACAGGCGCACAAACCATACAACCAATACCAATCACGAATATAACATTCAGCACCCCATCTACGACCCCGCCCCGATCCGCACCTTACTTCATCCGAATCTGCCCAGGTCGCTCAAAGATGCATACGCAAGCTCACGTGGACGTAGACATGAAGCAACCCATCAATACCCACACATGAAACTCGAATCGTCCAATCCCAGAAACTTAAATCCACCCTCCTCGAAAGTCTCCGGCCTCACATCGACGGAAAGCTGAGATGCATAAGATCCCCAGATTCAAGATACATCTCCGACGCTCCAATCTCAGATCCTCTAAAAGGGAAAAAAACCAAGTATGAATAGCCTAGAACTTCCCCCTCCCATTCCCCTTTCGAATTATATATTCAATACCGTTGCCATTCACCTGAAACTTGGATTCTGATCCATTCCGCCTCCGCCTCCTTTCTCTCCCTTCAAAGATATAGAGCCCTCAGTTTCACACAATATTTAACTGCCTGTAAAAGAAATTGGCTGGCCTGTGATAAGATAACTTTCGTGGATAATATTTCGCTTTTGTTCTCTCATCTCAACCCAACTTGCTACTAAGTGTAGACGGGATTGATGATTGTTGGGTATGAACAATTGTATGTACAAGTGAGCGAGAGATCTCCGCTGACATAGAGCTTGGGAATAAAATGAACATTTATAAATTACCGCGTCTTAAAATACCATATTATATACCATATTTATAAAGGGTTTTGCCACGAGTCCCGTCGCACCTCAGCTCTTGTAATTCGACATCAACTTATTATGGCGCTGCTACCGCGAGTGAATTCGAGCGTTAGAACAAATTAAATATGAAATAGCCAAAACAAACTCGTAGTGAGTAGTAATTGCTCAACAGATCGTCAACATTGACAGACTCTTAACATTTTTCACCTACGCTGTCTGATCTTTATATAACCAGCTGTCTTCTCTGAGCAGATAACATCATTAAGTGAATAATCTCTTATTTCAAACTCTGTCAAATTGCAAAATTAAGTAGTTAATCATCAAACAAGAATTTCTCATTAATTTATACAGATCTATTTCTTAGATTTGTCGATAGATTCTGATAGTATGATCAATTACATTATATTTGCTGCAGCATGATGAAGCTCACTTTCTAGACAGCTGATTCAAATTCTCTACGCTCTTCTATACAGCTTGATCAATTGCTTGAGCTGTGGCTATTTCTTTCTCAGTTGCTAAAGCTTTATTCTGAGCTATATATGTATGAGTTTGCTTCTTGTTATAGTTTTTCTTTTCAATTGCAGCTCTGTAATGTCAAGACTTATTATACTGATATCTTGCCCTCATGATACTATTATCTGAGGCACTTTATGAAGAATCATATTATTTTCTCATTTCATGAAGAATTAAATTATCTGAGGTGAAATCTAGTGTTGTCTATTTATGTAAACAAACACTTTGAATTTCTCTGAAAATCTTTCAAGAGATTCAGTGATGCTATTATTTAATTCTACATCTACATTTCACTCATCATTATTCTCTTCACTTTTCAGTGCTCTCAGCATCTATTCTTCTACTCTTTTGTGATATTAGTTATAGTGCTTCTCACACTTTCTTTTAACACTTAGTTCATTCACAGCAAGTGTTCTCATGGGCTCTTAGCTTCTTATTTTTCTTTGCTAAGATAGCAGCACTGTATATGATTAGCTGACATCTTTTAATCAACTGATTAACTACTTGATTTGATTGAACTGAACAGCAGCTTTATACGCTGCCTGATCTTGCTGTTTTGAAGTTCTAACTGCCTCACAATTTTAGACAGTTGAAGAGTATAGAATAACTCAGATTCATGAGAAATGTCAGAGAGTAAAAATATGAACCTGAGTCCATAAATATATTAGAATCTTATTCACCTCATACAGCACTAGATCAGTGTCTTTAAATTCATTCTTAACAGTAGAGTTCTTGAGTATCTTCTTTTTAACTGCAGAATAAAGTGCTAAAAATTTCCTCCTGTCAATATCATTGATCTCTAATCTCATGCAATTCTTACCACTTTATTTGTATACTTGTTTTAAAGTTCAAAGCAGCTTCACATCTAGTGACTGCGTGTAACGGGCGTGCTACCGAATACGGCCCTAGCACTTCCTTATAACAAAAAGGACGAATTCGCCAGAAGGAGAAAAGAAAAGAAAAAGAGAACAGAATGAAAGCTTATGGGCACGGAGTTTTATATGGGTCAGGCGGGAAGAAGAATAGTCCGGGAGAAGAGTTTTGGTTACGAAAGATTATCACCCGGGCGTTAGCCAATTACAAACTCACTTTTTAGAGATCATTTTTATCTACAGTTAAGAATGTTGAAGAAGAAAAGGAAAGAAAGATCGGCAGGCGTGTAAAATAAAGAGTTTTTAAATATCCACAAGCTCAAAGTATAAAAAAGCAAACAATCGGACGGTGAGTTCGCGGCATTCCCGAATGCCCACTCGGTCCTGACGTCCCCTTCAGGCGCACTCCTCCGTTTTTTCTGTCTTCTTGGAAGACCATGTGAATCTAATAATCACAATTACATACGCCTCTTTCCTGAAGACCACAGGTTTTGCTCAGTGAATATTTCCCGTGCGCTCACTTTGCGCCTATCATGCCCCTCGACATCTTTCCTTTCAGATGGCGTGGTGGATGTCATCACGCTTGCTTCCCGGTTTGAATAGCTTTTCAGGGCTTCGACGGGCGGTGTGGGATCCACATCGTCAAAGGTTATGGTATCTGATTCTGCCAAGATGAAGAAGACTAAACTGCGGTACGGAATAGAAATATCTTCTTTGAGGTGGATTGGGATTTATAGCGAGGGGGGGTCTGGAAGAGAAAGGAGATGAGCAAAGTGTAAGAAAAATCCTCGCTTGATGTCATGGCATGGCAAGATTCGGTGAAGTCATGCGCTTCACTTGCTTTTCGTGTCACCACGTAAAACCTGCATGACATGGCCATTGATAGGTAATTAATGACCAGAAGTACACTGGTCCGAAGATCCAAGCGACCATTGCATCCTGTGCGTGGGCTTTGTTTCTCCTGCTATGTAGTGCCGAGGGGAAGATCTACTGGGGCAAGCGTAGTTGATGCCAAGATGTCTAATAAGCATTCTCGGTGCAAGAAACGGGATATCAACAACATTAAAATAAGATCACCATCTTAGCTTCTCTTTTGTGAGGTGGCCCCTTGTCTCCTGATTCTATGCTCAGCCAGCAGACTTTATTAAAGGCTTTATGAATATATATGCCTTATTTACTATAAAGCTTATGTACAATAATTATGTCTTATCTTATTTAGTGTAAAACTATAGTAATAAATTTTAATATAATATAAGAGTTTAATTGAAATATTTCTTTTCATAAAATTAATAATTCTTATATTATTATTAATAAAGTTTTATATAAATTTTATTTTTATTTTTAAATAAATTTTTAATATATAATATATAATTTTATTATTTTATTTATATTACTATAAAAAAATTATTAATTATTATAATATAATTTAAAATTAATATAAAATAAAAATTTATATTTATTTAATATAAATTATAATAAATAATAAATACATAAATAATAGTATTTAATAATTATAAAAAAATTTTATTTTTATATTTAATTTAATAATTTAAAATATTTAATAAATAATATTATAAATATATATTAAATTTAAAAATTATATAAATTTTTAATAATAATAATAATAATAATAATAATAATTTTTATTTATTTTTATCTATTTAATTAATTATTTTAATTATATATATTTTTAATATATTATTTTTAATTAAATAATAATTATAATTTATTTAATTAATTTATATTTAAATTTAATTTATATAAAAATTTTTTAAAATATTTAAAAAATATATAATTAAACTTTTAAAATATATAAATATAAATAATTTTTAATTCACAATAAAAAAGTAATAATACATAGAATTTAAATTAAATAGCTATCAGTATGAAAATTATATAAATAAAAGTTTGAAGTTTTATTTCTTTTTTCAATAATCAATTTAATAAAAGTATATTTCATTATAAATTTGAAGCTTTTGTACTATACTGATAAATATAAATTTTATAATAATGTAGTAATTTTATTATTATTAATATATAAAAAGAAAATAATTTAATTTCATAATATAATATAGTTTAATTTTTTTCATAAAATATATATATTTCGGTTTTATTGATGTCCTCAGGAGATGTGGAGATAGTAAATTAGTGTAAGCGGAGAGGGAATGTCAGAGTGTTTTTCCCAAGTTCATCTTTGATTGGGGAAAGCGTTTTTCGATCCATTCTCTGCTTCCAGCGATGATGAAGGGTGATAAATCGGTTAGGCCAATCGACTGATGCAGCAGCAGCGCCAAGGATGAGCTGGCCTGCTAGCCTCTGCTATTGAGGAGGTTAAGCTTGTCTCAACGCCAGTCCGGTGGTTGGACTGCATGTGGTTCTTCAAACTGAGTTTTGTGCATGAATAGTGGAAATTGGGACTGGGTGGTGATTGGAGGGTTTTTGTTGCTTGTTGCTGTTGTTGCTGCTTGCTGCGGGTGTTGGTGGGCGGTTGGTTTGGTTGGTTGGTTGGCTGGTGGTGCTATTTATATAACTACGGGGTTTGGGTTGGAACCACCTGGGGCGGGTCCGAGCTAGTCACGGAGTGAGTGAGCAGGTGTCAAAGACATTCTTCTGGATTTGGGGCATGGCGTAATGGGACCGGGATGGGGAGACGTTATTTTTCTTACTCTTATCATTTAGTTATGCAATGTCTGCAACCATTGTGTGTAGGGATTGTTTTTCATCCACTGCATAATTTTTGGTTCGCGGCTGGTCATAGAAGGAGATCGAAATTCCGCCGCTGTTTTCATTTGTAAATACATTGTGGTTATACTCCGTATTAGTATCCGGAGAACGTAGTATTCCATAAAACTGGCTCCGATAAATACACCTCTTCCTGGCTCAAAAGAAGCACAGATGATTATTATGATGTAAAACTAAGGGATATAAGAGGGAGCTGTGGACGCGCTGGACCAGGCCTCCCAACCTCCGCCTGTGTCTGACCAGCCTCCTTCATGCGGAGAGGGATCAGTAATAACAACAAACCTACCCTTTGGACCTTTTACTCTGGGAAGGTTTCTGAATAGGTGGGTGGTGCGGGGAACATTTTATCTACGGAAGATGACAGATGTCTGGGGGGTGGGTGAGCTGGTAATTGGAATATTCTCTTTTTGCTTTCCCCATTCTGGTTTGAAGGCTGGCTTCCCGTGGTCACTCTATAGTTAGTAGCTTTGAGTCTTGACATCCTCCTGATCATCAGATGGGTCCGTGTTTCGTTGGTACCTGACGCATCTCCAAGGGCCAATGTTAGGGGCCCAACTTGAGCGTATGGGTGATGATACTTGATTATACCAGTTAGTGACTGACTAGATAACTAGCAGTTAGTCATGACAACTGCTGACAGAAGTGGCGGGGCAGGCGATGATAAGGGTACCAAGGTCCAGTCAATGGGTCATACCCCGAAGATACTTCCAGTCAGTACCGAGCATGGTTATCCACTCTGCCATGAGGTCCATCCATGATA